>NC_056731.1:837855575-838155575 GCF_019279795.1 Protopterus annectens
CCTCTCTTTAAACATAACCTCAAAAAACACCTCCAAACACACTGGTTATGCCCCTGTACCAAGCCTTACTAACCATTTCCCTTTACTAAGTATAGCTCCCTAAATTTCGAATTTCTACTATTCTCGCTTAAATGACTAACACTCCTAATGCATTTGTTACATACTAATTCCTTGTAAGATAGACTAACTGATACTCACAAATTTATATGCCAACAAACTCTCTCTAGTAGAATTATTACACTTAATTAACTAACTTCTTTCTCTATCTTATTAATACTGGTTGTACAGCATACTTTCTATTTCTAAACACGAGTCCTTGTTGTATTTTTATTAAAATATTTTCCATTAATGTCTACTTTTAATTCTTTAAATTTTAATTTTTAATTCTTTAAATTTTAATTTTTAATTTTTAATGTTATAATTCTATAATTGCCGGAGCTTTTCTCCCCGGGCCTCTACTGAAAATGGAAATATATCCAGTTAGACTAGCCCGGTTAAATGTAAAATAAATAAATAAATACATAAATAAATAAATATATCTCTGGCTGTGTCTGTGTTGGGTGCTATCAGTATATGGCTACATCCATTTGTGTTTCTGACTTCATATTCCTGACTACTATCCTGACTTGCTTAGTGTATGACAAGACTTGCTTAGTGTATGACAACACTATTTCACATATGGGCCTGTGTTCCAGCCTCTGTCCTCCACATACATACCAGGCTTTGTCCATATGACATGCTGTCAGGGGTTGTTATGTAGTGGTCTGTGAGTATGTCATGCTACCATTCCTGCCATCATTCCACTGCTGTTGTGCCCCCCCACACATATTGTGGGGTTGGGTCCATATATGTGTGGGCTTCATCTGCACAATACATGTGTGCCCTTATGCAGTCCAGAGGTCAGTGTATGTAACAGTGGTATATGGCCCTGTATGTCAGTCTATGGGGGGGTGCACCATAACTAACTTAGGCTGTCACAACATGTGAGGGGTATCAGGATAAGCTGCCTTAAGGTATCTGGATGTAAATTACCATACAGCTCACCTTGGGTAAATGCAGGCCTACTACTTCCGGCCATACAGACTGTTCTGTTTGTCAATGTGATTGTGATGGTTTCAGTTATGCCTTATTATGTAACTGATACATCCCATTGTGTCAACTGAAGTCTTTACCCCCTAGGGATTGTGTACAAAGTGTAGACAGAGGCTGCTGGACTATACATCTGCATTACTTACTGTTGATTGATTGTTATCCTGTGGCCCAGTCTGTCTTTACTGTTGTACTACTTGAAGGCCTTGGCCTGGACCGTAACATATGTAATGCTTTCCGAAATACTGTATGAATTGATCTGTTTGAGAGTTGCATTAGTCTGTTTATATGTATTTCAAAGTCTAAACAGCTATATGACATGGCATATACAACTGTAATAGTACACAAATTAACCTTTCTCATATATGCAAACCTGTGTGTGGTGTTATATCCTTTGACCTTTCTGTGGGCATATATTTTGGGCAAAAATTGTCATATGTATGGGTGATTCATAACATGTCCAGTTGGTAAGGTGGCAACTGTAGGCATACTGGCTGTTCCATATCGTGTGCACCCTCTAAATATGTATCTTCCTATACATATCTGTGTGTGTGTATGTGTAGTTACATATATATCTATATATATCTATCTGCATATATGTGTGTATGTGTGTGTGTGTGTGTGTGTGTGTGTGTGTGTGTGTGTGTGTGTGTGTGTGTGTGTGTGTATGTATCTTAGGAATGTTTTTTTGGCTCCACATTGTACATTCCCTATGGTAGCCAGACTGTACTGCATGATATGTTACTGATACCAGCATGACATCATGCAGGTGGGATGAATTACTGTTAACATCTTGTGTCCATGTTGTGTCAGGTCATGGTTATTCAACTTGCAACAGTTGGTATTGTATTGCAGGGCAGAACTGTTTGGCTGGGGGGGGGGGATAGCAATATGTACAAGACGTATGCAGCTTGGGCCCCCTCACCCCATTAATGGTGCCTGTGTTCATATATGTATTTGTTGCGTTCTCTTTTATATCTCTAGATATATATCTGTATGTATGTATGTATATATATATATATATATATATATATATATATATATATAGATGGCATCACTACTAAATCTCAAATTACGGAATCTCAAGACTCTGAATACCTAAGACCAGAATCTCGAGATTCCGTAAGCTTGAAAGTAAAAAATAAAATAAATGTAAAAAAAACAAACAAACAAAGATTTCGACAGCTGTATGCTGCACCCCCCACATGGGGGGTGTGCCCCCCCCACACACACACATACACACTCTGCACTTAAATATACCAACTCCAAGATTGCACTACGGTGGAGTGAACGGTAAAATTTCTGTTCTGCTCTGCACGGCACTATTTTGCCATTCACTCCACTATGGTGCAATCTCAGAGTTGGTATATTTAAGTTTGAGAGGGTGTGGGGGGTGCAGGGGGGCTTGCCCCCATTCATATGCTTTCAAAAATGTTTTTTTTTTTTTTTGTTTTTGAGATTCCGTAATCTCGAGGTTCTGGTCTTCGGGATTCAGAGTCTCGAGACTCCGTAATTCGAGATTTAGTAGTGATCCCATATACATATATATATGTATATATATATATATATATATATATATATATATATATATATATATATATATATAAATATATATGCACATATACACATATATATGTAGACATACATATCTATAAATGTATGCATATGTATATATATATATATATATATATATATATATATATATATATATATATATAGATATATACACACATATATATATATGTAGACATATATATCTATAAATGTATACATATGTATATATATATATATATATATATATATATATATATATATATATATACATATATATATACATATATATAGATATTTATAGTACCAAAGACCGGAATCTCGAGATCAGATACCAGAAAGACGAGAAGACCGGAAGACCAGAAGCACGAATTTAAAAATTGTGAAGTACGGAGATGTCAGTGGGTTAGGTAAGTATCTGTGTTTGGTTGTGTTGGTTAGGGGCTTTAGTCTGTGTGTGTGTGTGTGTGTGTGTGTGTGTGTGTGTGTGTGTGTGTGTGTGTGTGTGTGTGTGTGTGTGTGTGTGTGTATGTGTGTAAATGTGTGTTGTGACTGTGATATGTGTGTGTGTGTGTGTGTGTGTGTGTGTGTGTGTGTGTGTGTGTGTGTGTGTGTGTGTGTGTGTGTGTGTGCAGAATGTAGGTGTGTGGTGGTGTTTACATGTGGTTGTCTGTATAGTGCGACCTTGGAGTTAGAATATTTAAATAGGGGGTATGGTAGGCACAGCCCCCCCACATGGGGGGTGCAGGGGTGCTTGCCCTCCTGCTTTTGTGTAGTGTAGGTTTGTGTGTTTGTGCTTTGGGTGAAGGTATGTGTATGTGTGTGGTGCATGTTTATTGTAGTGTTCTGGATTTTAAATTTCACGCTTCTGGTCTTTCGGTCTTCTCGTCTTTCGGGTATCTGGTCTCAGGATTCCGGTCTTTGGTATTGTAAGTATTCGGGATTTAGTAGTGATCCCATATATATATTCATATATATATATATGTATATATATATATATATATATATATATCTATGTGTATATATTTAGATATAAATACACACACACACACACACACACACACACACACACACACACACACACACACACACACATCTACATGTTTAAATATATTTCCTGTACTGTTGAATGCCTGTGCTGGATGATATGTTTGTAAAAACATCAGGGTTATGTATATCTGACATGGCTTAGTGGTAAATCACTTTGGCTATGGTGTGCAGGGTTCAGGATTATAGCCTTGCAGAGGCTGTTACAATGGCCATTGGATATAGAGTGATTAAGGCACTTTTAAGCAGTCATAAGTGGGTTTGCGCGGAGGTAAGTACTATTAACTTCCGGTTACATTTTCTTATACTGATTTAGCTTCTCAATTGTTTAACCTGTGTAGGCATTGTTTACCCCTTGAAAACAGGCTGAAACCCACTTACTGCTTAAAAGTGCTTACTCCCACTTACCCCCATGCTAATTTCCTTAAAAGAAATGAAAAAGGGTTGATAGGAAAGTGGTGAAAAAGGGTCACAATGAGGGAAGGACAGTAGGGAAAATAGCTAGGGATGTGCAGGAAGGGTGTAGGGAAGGCCCATAGCTGCCCATTTCTTTTACAGTAACAACTGTGCATATACACTGAATTTGGAGATAGATTTGGACACTCATACCACTGAGACAAGGGTAATGACAACAATAATATGTTGTTAAGCCAATTAGGCCAGATTACACGTGTTCAGTGGACATGTGTGTGAAATAGACAGTTATGTATGGGGCGAGATTTTTTTTTGGGAACAGCTTGACCTTTTTTTTTTCTTTTTCAGGTGAGAATATGGGATATTGTGGAGGAATAGTAGGTATATTTGGGGAGGAAGGTTGGGTAGGTTAACAGACAGGACAGACAAGGCGCATACAGGGTGGTATATGACACATGTGGGGGGTAAACACCTTGATGGGGAGGGTTGTTGGGAAATCGGAAGCCCATGAGCCCCCTAGTGGAAATAGTGGGACTGAAGTCCCCAACCATAGGCCGTCACCACAGCACCTTCACAGCCCCGAAGGTGGCTGTGCTGGGGGCTGCATAGGAGAGCCAGGCCGACCCTCTAGTTATGACACATGGCCCTCAAGCTGGCATAGCAGATCTCCGACCTCCTTGTGGAGCTCGCTATGCACCACATCCTGGACCTGGTGACAGGTGACAGGGGGGGTGAGCCCCATCCCCTGAGGCAGTTCCACCCAAAGGTGGTGCATGACCAATGGATGAGGAGGTCCCAGGTTGGGCCGTAGATGTGCTGGTGCCCAGTGCCATGGCCAGCTGAGGTGGGAAAGGTGGGTCCACTAGGATCCGCATTCCCATACGTGCTATGGTGTTTAAGTTTTATCAACATATGTGGGTTAGTAATAGTCAATACATTCCAGGATTAGGTATAACAGCAATCATAGATATTCCCATTAACCCAAACACCAGATATGGAACAATTGCATAGCAAACAGAACAAATGCATATATGGGACCACAATTGTAATTACAACAGCATGCAGGTACACTGATGGCACCATGCCACTAGTGTGGGAGTATTTCAACATAGCATATGCATAGAACAGATTTAAATAATTATCGAACAGTAGGACTTATGTCCCAACATTAGAGTTAAGTCAGCACTTACCAACTGAGTTGTGTATTTAGTTTATTGTTGCATATATGGTTGGTTGGAGAGAAAGATGTCAATTAACAACTAGTAAATTTCTGTAGTTCGCATTACTTTCCTAGCCAGTGCTGTTATCTGTACCTTACATGTATTAGTACACTACCTTTTTGCCTTAGTTTGCACATTGGTATGGCTGTCGACCACTATATACATGAACTGGTTTTACCTGCAGTATACATCTTTTACCTGGTATACCTGTGGAGGAATTGTTTGTTAACACTAACTGTTTCTACACATACTCCCTGATTCCAGGTTGATGTTATGCACAAACCTGTCCATTTCTTTTTGCACACGCTCTGGGCATGTCTTGACTACATGCAGGTGAACTGGGACATATTTTGACTATTGCCCTCTTAAACCTTTAGTGAATTGTATGATGACTGGTTTGTTTTCATTGACATTTTCCAAATATGTACAGGCCTGACAGTCAGTTATATGACATGAAATGCTGCCTACATGTCAGAGATTAGCACACTGATATGACAGGGGGACAGGGTGATAGCTGGCAGATATGGGTCAATTAACTGGACATTCTGGACATTTCTGTACACTTGTGGGGTATGATTCTGCATACAGCTTACTACTACTCCTAGGATTCGGACCATAGTTGTGTCTGCTAAAAATAGAACGCTATCCATCACAGTTTTGTGTGCTATATAGATATTACTGTGTATCGCTTATCTGATTTCTGTCTATAATTCTCCTGTGGTTTTACATTCTGACCTTGCATTACAACACTTTTATACAGGATTTCCTAGACAGTTATATTATGTAGCACAGTGTGTGTGACAGTGATGAGTAATATCTTATTATTCAGAGCAACTGCAACACTAACAATGCCATACTATACCAGAGTAAACAGTACCAGTACAGGGTATCACTCTTTTATTTCTAGGCACAGTGTTCATATCTGCCAGACCTGTGGGAGCAAGTTTTGTTAGCACTACCTGAATGTTGCCACACATATTACCAGATTTCACATTATGCACATACATCTCACTGTTTACTGTTCACACTCTGGTCACAGCTTGACAACATGGGGGTGTAGATGGGACATACTTGACTTATTACTCTCATAATATTTTGGGGAGTTGCTAGAGTGACAGGTTTGTTCTCATAGATGTCTGACAATCAGTTGTATTTCTTGTTTGCTGCCTAAATGTCTGGGATCATCCCACTTATTTCCCATCACCCAAGGTGACAGGCAGCAGATATGGACCAATGTACTGGACATTCTGGACATATCTGTACAGTTGTGGGGTATGATTCTGTATGCAGCCTACTACCACTCCCAGGATTCAAACCATGGCTGTGTGTGCTAAAAATACAACAGTTCACAACTCAGTTGAGTGCGCAATTTGGAGTTTGTTGTCTACCTTTTCACTGTTTTCTATCTAAGTCTCTCTCAGTTGTACTATATGACCTCTTGAGATTACACCAGTCATATACAGACATTCCTACACATTTTATTTATGTAGCATGGTGTGGGTAACAGTGCTTAATACAACAGTACTATTAAGTGATTGCAAATCTACAATGCCATATGATACCAGAGTAAACACATGCAGTCCAGCAGTTAGACCTTTATTGTCAGGCTATTATGCTTTTATTTACATACAACCTATATGAGACTCTTCCTGCCATATTCTCTGGTGTCTGCAGTACATGCCTTAAACAATACAGGTTTTATACATGCAATTAACTTACTACTACTTTTAGATTTATTTCCTATGACAATACATGCAAGGGTATTACTAACCTGCCTCACATCTCAACCGCTCCAATCTACATCCATGGGCCTCCTGGTTCATAGCCCGCTTACTTGCCACTGTGAAAGACATAAGAGGAATATTTAGCCATACCTATCCATAATATGCATGAACTGGTAATTATTAAACAAGTAGGGGACTGATACTTACACATGTCTGGGACCTCCCCTGTCCTCCTAGCCTCGGATCCACTGATCCAAGAGATCCCCGTTTTGCCGTTTCAGGTCGGCATAGTGATGCCTGACCTGCTCACCAGTTAGGGGTATGGCAGTGGCACTGGTGAGGTCACGGTTGAGATGGTCCCAGGCTTTTGCTTTGCATTGGGAGCCCTGACACTGGCCCTCCAGCAGTCTCATGCCATGGTCTTTAACAAGGAGTCCTGCCATGACTCTGGACTCCTGGATACCCCAGTGTTGTGCCCAAAAGCACACACCCTCTCCCATTCCAGACATAGTGCCTACAAGGGGAAGCTACAACCAGTTATGAGATGTATTCCCACCTGCTGGGTTTAAATAGGGCCGGTTTCCCACACTTTGCCATGATTGGACAGTTTTGAAAGGGATAAGCTATGGGCAAACCTGCTTACCTAAGGCTGACATTGCTTAAAGGGGTATACCAATGGGCAGGCTGAGTTAGCTGGCCTACACATTGCTTACACCCACTAAGCTGGGCTGTGCAGTGGTTAGCATTGCTTAATATTTAAGTTGCATTATATTTGCATTGTGGCATTAATTTATTATTCATTACATGTTATATACGTGTTTGGTATCCATGATTCATGTGTATGTACACTGTATGGGGTCCTTGTGTTTATTAGGGGATTTCAAGAATTTATTACAATGACACCTCGTATCTGGGCTTAATGGAGTACTCCAGTTCACATATTTATGTTATGTAGTAGGTTATGCAACATAAAAAGGTATATAGATTCCTTTCACATGTTAAGTTTAATATCCTTATAGTGAGGATCTGTTTGGTAATACCTCAGTCTTATATACTGCAGTGATGGTTCACTGGTCAACTACTGTAGCTATAGTTTACATTATCCTGGGTTCAATATCTGCCAAGGCTGTTTATTTTGTTTCTGGCCAGAACAACGGCTGATGCATACAGAGTGATTAAAGCACGTTTAAGCAGTTGCAATCGGGTTTGCATGGGTTTGCGTGAGGGTAAGCAATGTTAACTTCTGGTTAAATATGCTTACAGAGAGATAGCTTCAATATTGTTTAACCTGTGTGCGCATTGCTGATCCCCACACAAACAGACTTAAACTCACTTACTACTGCTTCAGTATGCTTACTCCTGCTTACTACTGCTTAATTATGCTTACCCTAGCCTACTAGTACTTACTCCTGCTTACCACCGCACTAATTTAGACAGTAATGTCTAATGGTTTTTGGGAAGGTGGTGGATTTGGAAACTGTATGGAGTTATAATTCATTACACATTTTACCTTCCATTTGTATCCCTGATTCCTGTGTACATATACTGTATGGGGCACTTGTGATTATCTGTGGACTTTGCAACATTATGACAATGACACCACACATCTGCATTTAATGCATACTCCAGTTCACAAATATATGTTATGGATATATAAATGTTATAAATATATGTTATTGTAGGTTATGCAACAAAATAAATTGATCATACAGTGATTTGACATGGGAAATGGATTGTACTGGAATGGGACTCAAACTGGGAATGATTGCTCGTAAGGCGAATGCTCTGCCCACTACACTATTGCTGTACTGCTTCATTTGCATATATCTTGCTTTTTATCCTCTTGTGCCATTTAAGCTGCATTAACTGTAGCTAAGCGATGTGCAAACCCAAGCAACTACGGTTAAATTTAATCTGTTTTATAAAAAAAAACACTTCTGTATCTTTACTGTTTTATATATTGCTTTTGTAAACTTGGGGTATGTTGTTGGGGGGTATGCAAACACATATGAGTGATCTCGCTCATTCTTATTCATACTCTGCTGTTCATTGCAGGGGCATGTATATCCCGAGAGCTCTGCTCTCAGACACGTCCCCTGCACTTGTACATGCTCCGTGTCTGTTTAGGAGCCCAGGCAGCATGCCTTCTTTAATATGCATGGCGCACTGCCATCCTGCACCTAAACGTCCACTTTCGTGCTGGACTAAGCTAGTCCTGCATGGAAGGATAGTGAATCCGGGGGTCAGTTTTGCAAATAAAGACACTAAAATTAATTATTTCTTAAAATGCAATATAAAAATACCATATGGCAACTGGTTCCAGTACTGATGTGAACCTGAATTTAATTGATGATTTTCTGCAGCTACTTATTGCATACCTTAGCTTATCAAGTAGCCACATAAGGCATGTTATACAGTAGGCAGTACTCAAGTGTTTTACACTGTAACACTTGTATGCTGCTAACATGAATGTTTCACTCAATATGCAGGCACTGTTGGAGTCATTAAAATATTATGGCAATGGTAGGATTCAATGGTCTGCATGCTCCCATTGGCAGGAGATAATCAGAGTGTGTTGGCAGGTCTGCCTGCACTGTACAGAACTCTGTTACTTATAAGGATTTTCTTATGATATAACGGAGGTGTGTATGAGTGTGTCTGTGTATTGGGGGGAGAGTATTTTGATGTGTTAGCACATACTAGTAGCAACATTCTAACAGGGAAGAGGGATCTCTGAATCCACAGCCATTATATATGGCCAAGTTCCTGTAGCTTATGCTACCAAAGTCAGAGCCTATAACTGTTGAGGCTATTCTGGACGTCATGCAACTGGGATGTAGGGTCATTAACATATGGGGAAGGTAGCTGTGGGGGGGGGGGCATGTAGCAGTATAACACAACAGGTCTTGCAAAATCCTGCTCAGCTATGTAAGTCCATCCATCCACAAACCCTTTTTCCAATTTTTGCACATGGGGTCAGGGTGTCACTTCAACAGTGACAATCTAGATTTATAAATTAGACAGAGCTTTCTGTGTCATTCTATGGTGTACAAAACCCTGTGGGATAGCAGACATAGTTTTTGAATCTGGTTCTAAGATTCTAATGTGGATGTCTATACATGGATTCAAACTTTAATTTACAAAATGTAGAAAAAAATTGTGCTTAAGGATCGGATCTAATTTTGCCTAATTAACTGTTGCTAAACTTTATGCTGTCTTCCTGAGACGTTAGAAAAAGTTAACGCTTGTGTTTTCTTCTCCTAGCTTGTGTTCTCTGTAGTCATCATTTTGAAAGGTATAGAATGTTGGCTTGGACGTCTGACTTGGAATGAATAAAGTGCAATTGTGTAAGTTAATTTTTCCATAACACTAGATATTCAAATGATTACTGTTGCAGTAGCCTTAGCTGTATGGATATAGCTTTCAAGTGTCCAGATTTTAACAGAATGTCAACATTTTTGCCTTATATTTTTTGTCTGCTCCTCATAAAATTTTGGTTTTCTGGAAAATTGCTGGCTAATTATTTAGGGCTGAATTCAGAAAATAATGGCAGACATTTGAGTTTCAGACTTCATACCCATCAGAAAATTGATGCTAATGCAAAATCCTTTATTCTAACAACTTTCTAAATTTGTAAGAGCAGTATTTAAAATGTGTCCCTATTTTTAGACCTTTGTCCCCCTATTTCTTATGGTTTAGTGCAGATTTCTTGCTCTAAGAAGTTGAAAGGTATGTATATAGGTTGTATCCTGCATATGATATAATAGCCGGCCAGCTTCCAAAGCTTCAGGGCACCTTCTACATGCCCAAACTGTCAGGCAGCTTGAGTTTGCTAACTAAAATACAAGTGTGGACACTAAGCCCTACAGAGCATTCCTACCAGCAGAGGGAAAGGGAGGCTAAGTCCTGAAAGTACAATGCTAGGAACAAACAAACAAATAAATGCCCATACCCCGGCATAAAAAAACACACCAAAAATCAAGGGGGATGGAGAGTGGGAGGAGCTACTGCAGCAATAATCATTTGAGCATCTACTGATACAGTAAGTTTAACTTTCACAACTGAACTATGTTTATCACATTGATCACTGCTGCAGTAGCCTTAGTTATTTGGGTAGATTACCTTAGCTAATTACATTTGGGAGGTGGAAGGAGAAGAGTCCAGGACCCCCTGGAGAACTGTCCTAGCAAAACTTGATCTGCACCTAGAGAAGGAATCAAATTTATCATGTTTTCTAAAAGTATGTACAGAGGACCAAGGGGAAGATTCTAGAATACTTCTAGAATCCACCCTTTCTAAAAGCCATAGGTGACGCCAAGGCCCTTGAAATGTGGGACTTGACCCCGCCTGGAATAGTTTTGTTATGGCAGGTATAACAAAAGGTAATGGCCTTAGGCAACCATTTTGAAACAGTCTGTTTTGACACATGGTGTCCCTTCTTTTTACCTTCACAAGACATGAACAAATGATATGAAGATCTGCAAGATTTAGATCTGTCAAGATAGTACCAGTGGGCATCCAAGTATGCAGTATCCTTTCTAATTCATTTTTAGTTTCAGGAAAGAAAATGAGATAGATAGATAGATAGATAGATAGATAGATAGATAGATAGATAGATAGATAGATAGATAGATAGATAGTGTGGCTTAAAGTAAACTCAGAGTAAACTTGGATACAACTTTAGGCATAAAAAAAAGTAATAGTTTTCAAAGAAACTCTGTCTGTATAGAAAACACGATAGGGTTGGCTCATGATAAAAGCTTGCATCTCAGATATCCTTCAAGCAGAAGTCAGAGCAATCAGTAAAATTGTTTTACATGTTAAGAACCTCAGGTCAGCCAGATTAGCTGGTTCAAATGGAGCAAGTGATAGCTTCTCTAACATAAAATTAAGATCTCAAGGAGGGCCTTCTAATTTTCTTGGAGGCCTGTTATGCAAAACTCCTTTCAAGAACATTTTCACATTTGACTGCATTGAAAGAGGAGTATCTCCCAGCAGACATGCTGAAATGGACAATAAATGAACCTTGATAGAGGAATAAGAAAGGCCATATGCTAGTGACTCACACAAATATTGTAGAACCAGAAAACTGTTTGCCTTGAATGGATAGTGGTTATGTTGTTGACACAATCCAGAACACATTTTCCCCTTTGCTAATATATGATTTTCTAGTAGTAGGCATTATTGTCTCCATTATAACCTACCTCATGTCCTCAGTAAACAGGTACCTAAAAGGAATTAAGACACTATCATCCAGGCAGTCAACTGAAGTTGATTGATGTTGGGGTATATCAAACACCTATGTTCTTGTTTGAGTAGATCCAGCCTGTAAAGAAGCTTGTGATAACTGCCCCTGACTATTTCCAAAGAAATGAGAACCAAGTTGTCTGGGTCAGAAGGGAGTCACCATAATGATCTTGGGAGATTCCTTCTGACTGTTCAGTAGTACCCTGGATATTAATGGAAAGAGTGGAAAAGCATGGAGGAACATTCCTTTCCAAGGAAAAGAAAATGCATTTGTCTTCCAGGCCTTCTCACATGGTATCCTGGAGCAGAATCTTGACAGTTGATTGTTCAGAGAGGAGACAAAGAAGTCTATTTCATATCGCTCATCTCCCCCTGTACCTTTATAATTCATGAAACTGCTCCACAAGCAAAGTCCAAAGCATCTGTGGTGACAAACTGCTTTAGAGCAGGGAGCGAGAAGGGGAGACCTGGATTTAAGGATATCTGTTGTCTCCACCAAAAGATTTCTCTTCTGACAAACTCCAGCACTGGAATTTGAAAAGACAAAGGGTGGTGATGCTGGGACCAAAGAGACTTCAGATACCACTATATCTTTCTCATTTGGACTCTTGCCTGAGGTATCATGAGAATCATAGATGACATAAGACCCAAAGTCCTGAGTTATTCCCTTGCAGTTACTGAAGTCTCAGTGGAAAACTACTGAAATAGATATAGATACAGATCTATTTTTCCTGTGGAAGAAAAGCTCTTTGAACATGGATATCAAGAAATATTTTTGAATGTTGTCTTGGAATCCCAGCTTGTGTAACAGATCTCTCACAAGAAGACAGAGATTTTTGACACTTTTAAAAAGTCTCCAGAAATAACTAAGTCTGCAAAAATTTGAATGCCCTGTATCCTGCAATGAGCTATAATGGGAGCTAGAAACTTTAACACTCTTGGTGCAGTGGACAGTCCAAAAGGTAAGGCAGAGAATTCATAATGTGATCCAGACACACAAAACTTTAAGACATGCCTGACGGATGGATGAATAGGGATTTGATGATAAGCATCTTTTAAGTCTAGTTTAGTGAGGAAACTTGAAAAAAGGAAGAAGAGGTAACAAGTTGTGAAATTACATCATTTTGAATGTGGGCACTATTACAAACTGGTTTAGGAAAGAAAGATCCTCAAAGCATTTTCTTCTTTGCCACTAGGAACATCCTTAAATAAAAACCCTTCCCCGCCTAGGAAGGAGGAACTGGCTCTATCACTTCTTGGGACAACATGTGATAAAGAACCAGTGGAAGCAAAAGGGTCTGATCTGCAGGATGAGGATCATCCCCTGTAAAGGAGGAGTAACATCCCATTGCCATCTGTAACCATGATGAATGACCATGTGGCTGAGGGAAACAAGGTTTCTTTCTTGGATTGTCCTTGGTATTAGGAACAAGAGTTTTCTTCTTGGGACCTCCTTGCCTTTTTTTCTAAAATGTCTGCTTACCTGTATTTTGTTAAGACTGTTTATTCTGTTTTTTTTTTTTCAAGAAAAAAATGGCCTGAAGGGAATTCAAAAAACCTAGAACCACTAATGAAGAGACCCAAAAGTTTGCCACACAGCAGAATAGAAATAAACCACATGTCATACACAGCCAAACTGGAATTTAATATGCACCAAAAATGAAAAAACAATGTAGTTGAGCACAATACAAGAAAACTTATTATGCTCTTTCATCCCTATCTAGGTCAGAACTTAATCAAAACATAAAACCAGTGAAGTGGTTCACATATTTAAATAAAAAATAAATCACATGATAAAAACTACCAGTTAAAATATGCCATAAATAATAGAATAGACATTTAAATCAGCAAGCATTTAAAACAAGGCAAGTGGAATAAATACTATAAGAAGACTACTTCTTCATTTGGCTTTTTCCCTGGTTAGAGGGTCACCACAGTGGATCACCTGACCACTCATGACTGGCAGTGGAGTTTTTCGGTGTCAAGTTGCCAGCCCAGTGTCCAACCTTCCACAGAAGGCACACACATGAACATACTCATGCCTAGGCCAATTTAGAGTATCCAATCCACTTACAGCATGTCTTTGCAAGGAAACTGGAGCACCCAGAGGAAATCTGCACGACCACAGGGAGGACATGCGGACTCTGCACAGAGGGTAACTCAGCCAAGGATTGAACCAGAGAACCTCTTGCTGTGAGGTGGCAATGCTAACCGCTGCACCACCACAGCTGCCCAAATACCATAAGAAGTCTAATAGGACAAATAAAATCATTAAGTAAAAATATCATATGTACCATTAGATAACATTACTGAAATTGATAACACACTTCATATTTCAAAACCTTTCTAAGAGGGATGCAAAGCACCACCGTGGAAGGTATTTTATAATTAATAATAATGCTGTTTGTTAACTAGGAAGGCTCACTGAGCACACAGTTCCTTTTCCAGGGTGACCCGGGAACAAGATCTGGTTATCTTGCTCAAGGTGACAGTGGGCAAACAAGGAAGTCAAACCCTCTACTACAGAAACTACAGCTCACAACCTTAATCCTCTGCCAACAACCGGATTAGTAATTCTAATTGTAAACATCGTCTAGTTATAAAGTAAATCACTATATGTGCAACTGATATGGCTGATTGGAAACACTGCAGTTGCAACACAGTTGTCACAATTCATATACAGCCATTTGAATTCGCACAGAAACTTTCTGTTTCATACAGAGTGGCACGATCTATTCAGCAATGATTCATTTTTGTTTTATCTGGTGGATGTCTTTGTATTCTAAGAAGGTTTGACACCTTGCATATGATATACCTATATCTCTTTCTTTGTCTCTCTCTCTCTCTCTGTGTATATATATATATATATATATATATATATATATATATATATATATATATATATATATGTGTGTGCATGTGTGTGTGTGTGTGTGTGTGTGTGTGTGTGTGTGTGTGTGTGCAGAACCTTATGTCGAATTGGCTTTACACCGACGAATAAAAAAAGCTGGCATAGTGGATCAAAAATCAGCTGATAAAAACATACCGCCTTTTTCACCAAGACATTGCAGTACAGCGGGAATGGGGGTAGAATGCCTTTCCCTAATGTAGTGCAATCTCAGAGTTAGTATATAATTAGCAGCGGGTGTTATGGGGGAGGGCGCAGTAATAAAAAATCGTATATTTTTTTTTCAGTCCTTTGTAAATTGATGATTATGTTTTCAACAAAGGTAGTCAATCATCATTGGATCGACTACTTTCTGTTTCAGTGGAAGGTTATGCTTTCATACATGTATAATATATATATATATATATATATATATATATATATATATCTATATATAATTTATTGATGTGTTTCTTAGAATATACTCAGCGATATACTCCCCTAAAATGTCTGCTGACAACTTTTACTGTCATAACTACCATTTTTAGTGTTGCCTTAATGTTTTTATGAGTTTGCTTATGAATATTATATGAACTAGCATATCTACTGTAGATTAACTGGAATGTAAAATTCAATTTCATTGCTAACTGAAAACATAATTACAGAATGGAAGATACCTCAAAATCAGCATTTTGTTTTCTTTCAGGGTCAAGCCCCTCTACCTACTTCCGACTTGTGAAGGGCTATGGTTCCTGCACCCTCATTTTTATAGTTGAAGCCTAGGTCACATGACCTGAAACAAAGGAATATCCTTTACAGCTTATTCCTTTTCATAATTTTATATTCTTTAAGCAAAAAAAATGGAAATTCCATGCTGCATAACTGTCACAGAAAACAGTAATTTTACACTGTATGTATTTAGTTTTCCTTTTGTTTCTTCACTGAAGTTGAATTTTATTTAATTGTGTGCATTGTGCATCTTAAAAATCCTTTATATTCAGGACCATTTATCCTTGGGCTTCCATTGTAATTAGGTTGTGCAGAGTTTAATGTTGTATTCAACAACCAGACATAAATAAATATGATTTAGAAAAGTGTGTGCTATGCAGCTTCACACTGCAGCTCATGTTGTACACGCTTCTTTATACCCAACTCTTTCCTGGGCATATTTCCTTTTAACTTCTTGTGCTGCTACCACCCCAAGATTAAAAATCCTGTGACTGCCTATGTAATAGATAAGCTTCTCACCATAAGGATGACCTTATTACTTGTCATTTATGAGACACTCTGTAGGTGACTGTACGAATGAAACTCTGTTATTATAGTGCACCTGGTTCTTGCATGCAGAAATCAGACAATATAACATTAAATAATATGACTGGGTCATTGATCACAACCAGCAGTTAGCAGTTTGCTCTTTGACAACTGCTTTTAATGTGACTCACCTAAGGAATAAAACTCTGAAGGAAGTGAGTCAGATTTAGAACATTTTGGAATGGTAACATAGCCGGCTCTGAGTGAGAGAAAACTGAATGTATTGCATCATTGTACACCTTAAAAGAACATTATACAACGACTCCCCATTAATATTCCAAAACGTGCACACTGATTGGTCAGCATGCACATTGTAAATCAGACTTATACTAATGGAAAAAGGTCCTGTCACCCGGAATTTTTCCATTAGTATGTCTTTTTTTTACAGCAATGGAGAACGCAAGATCTCTGTTGCCTTTGGAAGCTGTCTCGCTGTGTTGAAGGAGTTTAGCATGGCGAGATAGCTTTGGAAAAAGTAACGGAGATCTTCCTTTCTCCGTTGCTTTTTTGGGGGCTGTCTCGCTATGTTGAATGGATTTGACATAGCGAGACAGCTTTAAAAAAAGCAACGGAAATTCCCATTGCTTTTTAACGCTGTTTCGCTATGTTAAACTCCTTTGACATGGCGCAGACAATTTTCAAAAGCAGCGGAGATCTTGCTTTCTCCGCTGCTTCCACCCACAGCTCTGATGTACTACATAAGTGTACGCATGCGCAGTACATCAGAACTGCCGCAGAATACTAGACAGCTGCGGAAGTGCAGCACGGAGGCATTATACAATGCCATTATTTAAGAAAAGTAAATATATATATTTTTAAATTATGTCATTGTATAATAGCGATAACTCACTTCTGGTGTGGGTAATGCTGATTTACCCACGGTTGTCTTTGTTTGGCCACTCGGGCTTTGCCCTCGTGACCAAGCCACACCAACTGTGGGTAAATCCAGCATTGCCACACCCAGGCGGTTATTGCTAAATTAACCCACATCAGGCAAGTATAGTGCATTTATAGTTTCTATGGTTAAAGCATTATACACTGTGATTGGGCACTCCATATGACAGTTACAACCAGTGTTCTAGAAGTGCTTTTAGAATACCAAGTGATGTATTTTCTTATAGTTGTATACACTAATTGGCCTGGGTAATTTCCATCCCATCCTACTTTGCACTTCAAGTAAGAGAGTTTATGCACTTGTGAAAAAACTTATTTATATATTTATTTGGCTGCTACTTGATACAGTGGCTTCAAATACCCTGTTATTGGATAGGTTTTGGCATTTATATGTGTGTATTAAGCCACTTGTGACTTCTTTCCTTAGGCTGTAGTTAATAGCCATTATATTGTATGATCGTAGCCAAATATGCACAATAGCCTTGTTATACAGGTCTACTTTATCCTGTCAAAGGCTGACAATATCGAAGCTGATATTGTTGGCACCAAAATGTCGAAAGAGAAAGTTCATCAGTGTAAATGGAAATCTCCATAAGGGGAGATTTCCATTTACTGCAATGTAGTGCAATCTCGGAGTTGGTATATTTAAGTAGTGGGGGTGTGTGCAGGGCTTGCCCCCCTGCATAGAGCAATTTGTGTTGTGCTTGGGTGGGTTTTTTTTTTTGTTTGTGTTTGATGTTCGGGGGGTTTCGACATTTTCATGTTGATTATGACGCTGTCGACAGTTTGAGTTTTCGACAGTGTAATATAAACACTTGTTATACAAACAGCTTGTTATATGGTTTCTTTAATGTTGGCACTGTAGTATAGCAACCTGCCTACATTATGTGCTGTCATTCCTAAAAATTTTCCTGTTGTAGAAATGAGAAATGAAGGCAGGCTCCATTTGGCAATTAAGAATCCTGACTTCTCCTTCTGTATTTTTTATCAAACTTGTTTTGTGCCTTTTATAGTGCTTTATTACCATAAGCTATAAAACATAACTTATGGCCATTTGGTGATTTCTGCATAATCTAATGACTTACATGACGTAATGAGTTTTGATCTGTAAGTCACGTAAGGTTATCCGGCAGCATTTCAACATTGTTACCTGGTAGTACCAAAGTATTATGTGTGATCCCTTATAAGACACTAGATAAATAATAATTTAGGACGACAAATTAGAAGATTGACTAAAAATGTCTAATGCCTTGCAGGCTGCCGTAGGAGTGTAGCCAGTCAAATGCCATGTAAGTCATTGTGTACAAATGCTGTTTAAAGGAGGTGGCATTTTGATGAACTTATTCATTAATTCCCAAACTTCAAACACATAACTGAAAGAAAAGTATGCAAGCTGAAGTGGGAAAAAGAACATAAATATGCCCATAATTATGTATGATTGCTGTTTTATTAGGTGGCTACTTAAATGGTCCAAATGTGAAGATTTAAAATGAAACAAAGGGCAGTTATTTAAGTTTGGAGAAACATGGAAGATTTCTTTACAAACCTGACATTTCTCACTTCCCTATGATCTACTCTGTTTAATATCTTCAGCAAGTGCAAAATAAATGCTGCAAGGGTAAATCAAAACCTTTTAATGTCTTAAAATCAGAAGTCTTAACACTTTTGTTCACAACTATTGAACTTCATCAGAGACTGGTTAAAAATAAATTACGTCCCCTTATATAACCTTTTGAAAATTGCGCCAAAAATGTTAGTGACATACATCAAATAAACATACACAAACCCATCACTTTAAAACATAGACCATTCAGTGATGTAAAAAATACAGCTATGAACTGAAATACATCTTGCTTAAAATACAACTTAAAAGGTTGTAAAAATAATCACAATACATTTATGAAATACAAGATGCTCTAATCTTTAGAGCAGGTATCAAAGAAACCACATCATTGATGCCAGGCAAGCTAGTGGCATTCAACAAAATTTGCCAAAAAAACTCTCTTTTTTCTAGGAGAGTTTCCCTGTCACAACCCCTAGGTTGCAATTCCACCTTTTTAAGTATGGAGAAGTGTGCTAGTAAATATGGCCCTCAAGGGCACCAATGGTCTTTCCTATGTAGAAGGCAGGACAGGAGGAACAAAAGGCAATATAAACCACCCCCTTGGTGTTGCAGTCATATCTGCCTTTAACAGTAATCAAATTCGGAAAGCCAGACACTTGAAAAAACTTGCCCTCCAGGATGAACCTACATTGCCTACACAAACCACATTTTTTCATACCCCAATTCCTCATACATTTATCTGAGTTCCTAACACTCCATTCAAACATGTTTTTTAGATTCCAATTGTTGAGACAACCTAGTACATTCATGCCACCACTCAATTTTACCATGCAAATGTTTCTTAAAGTATGTGAAGCTGATTTATATAAATATTTGGAAGAAGGTAAAAATCAGAAATATTTTAATTTAACAAATACACAAAAACAAGCATTAATAAATTTACAGAACAATGATAATATCATAATAAAACAGGCAGATAAAGGTGGAGCGGTTGTTATATTAAATAAGGATGATTATTATTTTAAACTAAATAATTTATTAATAGAAGGTAATACCTACTTGAAAATTAGTCCATTAGAACTTAACAACATCATAATAGGAGTTCATAACAGTATTAAATGTATGTTGGATAACAATACTATAGACCAAGATCTTAGTGAATTTCTATTAATAGAATATCCGTAACACCTATTTTCAAAGCACTACCCAAGTTACATAAAATTATAAGATCCCCCACTGAGACCGATAGTCTCAGGTAGAAAATGGGTAACTGAAAATTTATCTATTTGGTTAGAATATACTTTAAAACCATATACAACAAGAATAATAGAAATTTTGAATGATACACAACAATTTTTGGAAGCCATAAAAATGTTGATATATGTGGAAAAGAAGTATTAATGGTCACCTTAGACGTTTTAAAGTTGTGTACAGTGATAGAAAATGAATATGGCATGAATGCTGTTTGTGAACTATGCAAAGAAATGGGTGAATCAGATGATAGAAAATTATTTAAAATAAGAAAATGCTTGAATTTGGTTTTATCTAACAATGTATTCATATGCAATGACAATGTATATAAACACAGGGGGTAGCCATGGGCACCCCCTGTGCTGATACATATGCAAATTTGGTTTTGTCATTTTGGGAGAGATGTTTTGTCCTAGGGGGCCAAAACAGATGGAAAAAACATCTATTTCTTTATAGACGTTTTGTGGACGATGTTTTTATTTTATGGGAAGGGGAAAAGAGAGAACTAGTACTTTTCATAGAATATTTGGAACATACCACAACTTTTTTCAAATTTTCTCTCACATGCTCAGATGACGCTATAGATTTTCCGGATGTCAGAATTAAAAAAGAAAGATCTGGCTTTGTTACTTCCTTGTTTCGAAAAGAATGCTGGAAAAATAATTTACTTACTTATGATAGTATGCACCCCAGACATACATATAAGAATATAATTAGGGGTCAGGTAAATAAAGCCTCAAGGCTTTGTACTAAAGATAGTGATTTTGAGGAAGAATTGATGAATATGGAACATATTTTTAAAAATAGAGGTTATAATGAGAGGTTGATAGTAAGTGAATTAAGTCAGGGTAATATACATAGAAAATCTGTATCTTCATTAAAGACAATTTCATCAGAAGAGCAACATGGCCATAAATTTGCATTTAATAGAATGACATTCACGTATAGTAGTAATATACATGGTGTATGTGACATTATTAAGAAAAATTGGCATATACTTTTATCTGATGATAAAATAAAAGAAATAGTAGGGATAGAACCCAAATTTGGATTTAGAAGAAATAAAAATCTGAAAGACATTTTAACACAAGAAAAGAGTAACCACAAGAAAAGTTCCATTTGTCAAGTAGGTACAAAACCATGTGGGTTATGCAAAGCATGTCACTGTATTAAGAAAGAGATTGTGTTTAAGCATCGAGTAACGGAAATTATTTCATTTTAAAGCAAAAGCCAATTGAAGAACAAAGCATATAATTTATTTAGTTGAGTGCCAGCAATGCAAAGCATTTTACGTGGGAAAAACAAATAATATGTTTAAAGTTAGAATTCTGCAACATCTTTCATGCATAAGAATCCAGAAATATGCACAATGCACTTTATAAACATATAGAAGTAAATAATGACCATCAGTTTAGATTTAGAGCTATTGCAAATGTATTTCCTAGTATAAGAAAGGGTAGCTTAGTAGATGCCACTGAGAGAGAAGAAGCAAAGTGGATAATTGAGCTTTTAGCCCATAGGACACCAGGACTAAATGAATTTGTTCCTATGAAACCCTCAAAGATAGGAGGGTGCAGTATAAATTTTGATTGGTTGGAAACTGTTTTGAATTAGGTATTTAAATGTGACTAAGATTGTTTTTATTTCATCTGAAGAAGGGCAGAGCCCGAAAGCGCTTATCTGTGTTAAAAACTGCTTGTTGAATTTTGCCTTGTCATATTAAATTAGTGTTTTATCGAAGGATTGTGGTGGTCTACATTGGTTTGTTCGCTAAAGATTTTTTTGTACTCTGTGGACCTTCAGTCAGTTTTCTCAATTTGTTTTCTTTGCTGCTAGATTTGTGTAGCTTCTTGAAGCCCTCCAAAAGAAAGGAGACAAAAGATGTCTATTTATGAAGAGGATTTAGAAGTTAAATGCTCTATAAATATTGTTCTCCCAAAACAACAGTCAGCACCTAGCAATGAGGTCCAAATGGTAATGTTTGATACATGTTTGTCCTGATGTTCAGGCTGCCATGGTACAGATGTCCAGTATGGGAACATTGCTGAAATAAACATTAGTGGCATTTGGATAACACCTTTCCATTGTGTAATGTATGCATTAGTCAAGTGCTTTGAGCCTTCTGGTTACAAAACTTGAAGAAAATGGCAGTTAGAGTCTGTTATTCTGTTTTGTAACTGAACAACCTTCCCTGAGTAGATGAAAGTGGCAATAGTTGCAAAAAAAAAAAAGAAAGAAGTTCAAAGAAGAGCAATGTTCAAGATTCGCTCTTCTCCAGGATTTTCTGTATTTTATTTTTTGGCTTGTCAACACTCAGTGAGGAGCTGAAATTAATAAATGATCTATCTGTTTATGTTTACAGACTCCTGCAGAATATATGCAAACCACAATCTAGAAGTCACATATTTAAATAAAAATAAATCACATGATAAAAACTACCAGTTAAAATATGCCATAAATAATAGAATAGACATTTAAATCAGCAAGCATTTAAAACAAGGCAAGTGGAATAAATACTATAAGAAGACTACTTCTTCATTTGGCTTTTTCCCTGGTTAGAGGGTCACCACAGTGGATCACCTGACCACTCATGACTGGCAGTGGAGTTTTTCGGTGTCAAGTTGCCAGCCCAGTGTCCAACCTTCCACAGAAGGCACACACATGAACATACTCATGCCTAGGCCAATTTAGAGTATCCAATCCACTTACAGCATGTCTTTGCAAGGAAACTGGAGCACCCAGAGGAAATCTGCACGACCACAGGGAGGACATGCGGACTCTGCACAGAGGGTAACTCAGCCAAGGATTGAACCAGAGAACCTCTTGCTGTGAGGTGGCAATGCTAACCGCTGCACCACCACAGCTGCCCAAATACCATAAGAAGTCTAATAGGACAAATAAAATCATTAAGTAAAAATATCATATGTACCATTAGATAACATTACTGAAATTGATAACACACTTCATATTTCAAAACCTTTCTAAGAGGGATGCAAAGCACCACCGTGGAAGGTATTTTATAATTAATAATAATGCTGTTTGTTAACTAGGAAGGCTCACTGAGCACACAGTTCCTTTTCCAGGGTGACCCGGGAACAAGATCTGGTTATCTTGCTCAAGGTGACAGTGGGCAAACAAGGAAGTCAAACCCTCTACTACAGAAACTACAGCTCACAACCTTAATCCTCTGCCGCAACAACCGGATTAGTAATTCTAATTGTAAACATCGTCTAGTTATAAAGTAAATCACTATATGTGCAACTGATATGGCTGATTGGAAACACTGCAGTTGCAACACAGTTGTCACAATTCATATACAGCCATTTGAATTCGCACAGAAACTTTCTGTTTCATACAGAGTGGCACGATCTATTCAGCAATGATTCATTTTTTGTTTTATCTGGTGGATGTCTTTGTATTCTAAGAAGGTTTGACACCTTGCATATGATATACCTATATCTCTTTCTTTGTCTCTCTCTCTCTCTCTGTGTATATATATATATATATATATATATATATATATATATATATATATAGATGTGTGTGTGCATGTGTGTGTGTGTGTGTGTGTGTGTGTGTGTGTGTGTGTGTGTGCAGAACCTTATGTCGAATTGGCTTTACACCATTTAATAAAAAGCTGGCATAGTGGATCAAAAATCAGCTGATAAAAACATACCGCCTTTTTCACCAAGACATTGCAGTACAGCGGGAATGGGGGTAGAATGCCTTTCCCTAATGTAGTGCAATCTCAGAGTTAGTATATAATTAGCAGCGGGTGTTATGGGGGAGGGCGCAGTAATAAAAAATCGTATATTTTTTTTTCAGTCCTTTGTAAATTGATGATTATGTTTTCAACAAAGGTAGTCAATCATCATTGGATCGACTACTTTCTGTTTCAGTGGAAGGTTATGCTTTCATACATGTATAATATATATATATATATATATATATATATATATATATCTATATATAATTTATTGATGTGTTTCTTAGAATATACTCAGCGATATACTCCCCTAAAATGTCTGCTGACAACTTTTACTGTCATAACTACCATTTTAGTGTTGCCTTAATGTTTTTATGAGTTTGCTTATGAATATTATATGAACTAGCATATCTACTGTAGATTAACTGGAATGTAAAATTCAATTTCATTGCTAACTGAAAACATAATTACAGAATGGAAGATACCTCAAAATCAGCATTTTGTTTTCTTTCAGGGTCAAGCCCTCTACCTACTTCCGACTTGTGAAGGGCTATGGTTCCTGCACCCTCATTTTATAGTTGAAGCCTAGGTCACATGACCTGAAACAAAGGAATATCCTTTACAGCTTATTCCTTTTCATAATTTTATATTCTTTAAGCAAAAAAAATGGAAATTCCATGCTGCATAACTGTCACAGAAAACAGTAATTTTACACTGTATGTATTTAGTTTTCCTTTTGTTTCTTCACTGAAGTTGAATTTTATTTAATTGTGTGCATTGTGCATCTTAAAAATCCTTTATATTCAGGACCATTTATCCTTGGGCTTCCATTGTAATTAGGTTGTGCAGAGTTTAATGTTGTATTCAACAACCAGACATAAATAAATATGATTTAGAAAAGTGTGTGCTATGCAGCTTCACACTGCAGCTCATGTTGTACACGCTTCTTTATACCCAACTCTTTCCTGGGCATATTTCCTTTTAACTTCTTGTGCTGCTACCACCCCAAGATTAAAATCCTGTGACTGCCTATGTAATAGATAAGCTTCTCACCATAAGGATGACCTTATTACTTGTCATTTATGAGACACTCTGTAGGTGACTGTACGAATGAAACTCTGTTATTATAGTGCACCTGGTTCTTGCATGCAGAAATCAGACAATATAACATTAAATAATATGACTGGGTCATTGATCACAACCAGCAGTTAGCAGTTTGCTCTTTGACAACTGCTTTTAATGTGACTCACCTAAGGAATAAAACTCTGAAGGAAGTGAGTCAGATTTAGAACATTTTGGAATGGTAACATAGCCGGCTCTGAGTGAGAGAAAACTGAATGTATTGCATCATTGTACACCTTAAAAGAACATTATACAACGACTCCCCATTAATATTCCAAAACGTGCACACTGATTGGTCAGCATGCACATTGTAAATCAGACTTATACTAATGGAAAAAGGTCCTGTCACCCGGAATTTTTCCATTAGTATGTCTTTTTTTTACAGCAATGGAGAACGCAAGATCTCTGTTGCCTTTTGGAAGCTGTCTCGCTGTGTTGAAGGAGTTTAGCATGGCGAGATAGCTTTGGAAAAAGTAACGGAGATCTTCCTTTCTCCGTTGCTTTTTTGGGGGCTGTCTCGCTATGTTGAATGGATTTGACATAGCGAGACAGCTTTAAAAAAAGCAACGGAAATTCCCCATTGCTTTTTTTAACGCTGTTTCGCTATGTTAAACTCCTTTGACATGGCGAGACAATTTTCGAAAAGCAGCGGAGATCTTGCTTTCTCCGCTGCTTCCACCCACAGCTCTGATGTACTACATAAGTGTACGCATGCGCAGTACATCAGAACTGCCGCAGAATACTAGACAGCTGCGGAAGTGCAGCACGGAGGCATTATACAATGCCATTATTTAAGAAAAGTAAATATATATATTTTTAAATTATGTCATTGTATAATAGCGATAACCCACTTCTGGGTGTGGGTAATGCTGGATTTACCCACGGTTGTCTTTGTTTGGCCACTCGGGCTTTGCCCTCGTGACCAAGCCACACCAACTGTGGGTAAATCCAGCATTGCCCACACCCAGGCGTGGGTTATTGCTAAATTAACCCACATCAGGCAAGTATAGTGCATTTATAGTTTCTATGGTTAAAGCATTATACACTGTGATTGGGCACTCCATATGACAGTTACAACCAGTGTTCTAGAAGTGCTTTTAGAATACCAAGTGATGTATTTTCTTATAGTTGTATACACTAATTGGCCTGGGTAATTTCCATCCCATCCTACTTTGCACTTCAAGTAAGAGAGTTTATGCACTTGTGAAAAAACTTATTTATATATTTATTTGGCTGCTACTTGATACAGTGGCTTCAAATACCCTGTTATTGGATAGGTTTTGGCATTTATATGTGTGTATTAAGCCACTTGTGACTTCTTTCCTTAGGCTGTAGTTAATAGCCATTATATTGTATGATCGTAGCCAAATATGCACAATAGCCTTGTTATACAGGTCTACTTTATCCTGTCAAAGGCTGACAATATCGAAGCTGATATTGTTGGCACCAAAATGTCGAAAGAGAAAGTCATCGCGCGTGTAAATGGAAATCTCCATAAGGGGAGATTTCCATTTACTGCAATGTAGTGCAATCTCGGAGTTGGTATATTTAAGTAGTGGGGGGGGTGTTGGGTGTGCAGGGGGGCTTGCCCCCCTGCATAGAGCAATTTGTGTTGTGCTTGGGTGGGTTTTTTTTTTTGTTTGTGTTTGATGTTCGGGGGGTTTCGACATTTTCATGTTGATTATGACGCTGTCGACAGTTTGAGTTTTCGACAGTGTAATATAAACACTTGTTATACAAACAGCTTGTTATATGGTTTCTTTAATGTTGGCACTGTAGTATAGCAACCTGCCTACATTATGTGCTGTCATTCCTAAAAATTTTCCTGTTGTAGAAATGAGAAATGAAGGCAGGCTCCATTTGGCAATTAAGAATCCTGACTTCTCCTTCTGTATTTTTTATCAAACTTGTTTTGTGCCTTTTATAGTGCTTTATTACCATAAGCTATAAAACATAACTTATGGCCATTTGGTGATTTCTGCATAATCTAATGACTTACATGACGTAATGAGTTTTGATCTGTAAGTCACGTAAGGTTATCCGGCAGCATTTCAACATTGTTACCTGGTAGTACCAAAGTATTATGTGTGATCCCTTATAAGACACTAGATAAATAATAATTTAGGACGACAAATTAGAAGATTGACTAAAAATGTCTAATGCCTTGCAGGCTGCCGTAGGAGTGTAGCCAGTCAAATGCCATGTAAGTCATTGTGTACAAATGCTGTTTAAAGGAGGTGGCATTTTGATGAACTTATTCATTAATTCCCAAACTTCAAACACATAACTGAAAGAAAAAGTATGCAAGCTGAAGTGGGAAAAAAAAAGAACATAAATATGCCCATAATTATGTATGATTGCTGTTTTATTAGGTGGCTACTTAAATGGTCCAAATGTGAAGATTTAAAATGAAACAAAGGGCAGTTATTTAAGTTTGGAGAAACATGGAAGATTTCTTTACAAACCTGACATTTCTCACTTCCCTATGATCTACTCTGTTTAATATCTTCAGCAAGTGCAAAATAAATGCTGCAAGGGTAAATCAAAACCTTTTAATGTCTTAAAATCAGAAGTCTTAACACTTTTGTTCACAACTATTGAACTTCATCAGAGACTGGTTAAAAATAAATTACGTCCCCTTATATAACCTTTTGAAAATTGCGCCAAAAATGTTAGTGACATACATCAAATAAACATACACAAACCCATCACTTTAAAACATAGACCATTCAGTGATGTAAAAAATACAGCTATGAACTGAAATACATCTTGCTTAAAATACAACTTAAAAGGTTGTAAAAATAATCACAATACATTTATGAAATACAAGATGCTCTAATCTTTAGAGCAGGTATCAAAGAAACCACATCATTGATGCCAGGCAAGCTAGTGGCATTCAACAAAATTTGCCAAAAAAACTCTCTTTTTTCTAGGAGAGTTTCCCTGTCACAACCCCTAGGTTGCAATTCCACCTTTTTAAGTATGGAGAAGTGTGCTAGTAAATATGGGACTTAAGGGCACCAGTGGTCTTTCCTATGTAGAAGGCAGGACAGGAGGAACAGAAGGCAATATAAACCACCCCTTGGTGTTGCAGTCATATCTGCCTTTAACAGTAATCAAATTCGGAAAGCCAGACACTTGACAAAACTTGCCCTCCAGGATGAACCTACATTGCCTACACAAACCACATTTTTTCATACCCCAATTCCTCATACATTTATCTGAGTTCCTAACACTCCATTCAAACATGTTTTTTAGATTCCAATTGTTGAGACAACCTAGTACATTCATGCCACCACTCAATTTTACCATGCAAATGTTTCTTAAAGTATGTGAAGCTGATTTATATAAATATTTGGAAGAAGGTAAAAATCAGAAATATTTTAATTTAACAAATACACAAAAACAAGCATTAATAAATTTACAGAACAATGATAATATCATAATAAAACAGGCAGATAAAGGTGGAGCGGTTGTTATATTAAATAAGGATGATTATTATTTTAAACTAAATAATTTATTAATAGAAGGTAATACCTACTTGAAAATTAGTCCATTAGAACTTAACAACATCATAATAGGAGTTCATAACAGTATTAAATGTATGTTGGATAACAATACTATAGACCAAGATCTTAGTGAATTTCTATTAATAGAATATCCGGTAACACCTATTTTCAAAGCACTACCCAAGTTACATAAAAATTATAAAGATCCCCCACTGAGACCGATAGTCTCAGGTAGAAAATGGGTAACTGAAAATTTATCTATTTGGTTAGAATATACTTTAAAACCATATACAACAAGAATAATAGAAATTTTGAATGATACACAACAATTTTTGGAAGCCATAAAAATGTTGATATATGTGGAAAAGAAGTATTAATGGTCACCTTAGACGTTTTAAAGTTGTGTACAGTGATAGAAAATGAATATGGCATGAATGCTGTTTGTGAACTATGCAAAGAAATGGGTGAATCAGATGATAGAAAATTATTTAAAATAAGAAAATGCTTTAATTTGGTTTTATCTAACAATGTATTTATATGCAATGACAATGTATATAGACAAACACAGGGGGTAGCCATGGGCACCCCCTGTGCTAATACATATGCAAATTTGGTTTTGTCATTTTGGGAGAGATGTTTTGTCCTAGGGGGCCAAAACAGATGGAAAAAACATCTATTTCTTTATAGACGTTTTGTGGACGATGTTTTTATTTTATGGGAAGGGGAAAAGAGAGAACTAGTACTTTTCATAGAATATTTGGAACATACCACAACTTTTTTCAAATTTTCTCTCACATGCTCAGATGACGCTATAGATTTTCCGGATGTCAGAATTAAAAAAGAAAGATCTGGCTTTGTTACTTCCTTGTTTCGAAAAGAATGCTGGAAAAATAATTTACTTACTTATGATAGTATGCACCCCAGACATACATATAAGAATATAATTAGGGGTCAGGTAAATAAAGCCTCAAGGCTTTGTACTAAAGATAGTGATTTTGAGGAAGAATTGATGAATATGGAACATATTTTTAAAAATAGAGGTTATAATGAGAGGTTGATAGTAAGTGAATTAAGTCAGGGTAATATACATAGAAAATCTGTATCTTCATTAAAGACAATTTCATCAGAAGAGCAACATGGCCATAAATTTGCATTTAATAGAATGACATTCACGTATAGTAGTAATATACATGGTGTATGTGACATTATTAAGAAAAATTGGCATATACTTTTATCTGATGATAAAATAAAAGAAATAGTAGGGATAGAACCCAAATTTGGATTTAGAAGAAATAAAAATCTGAAAGACATTTTAACACAAGAAAAGAGTAACCACAAGAAAAGTTCCATTTGTCAAGTAGGTACAAAACCATGTGGGTTATGCAAAGCATGTCACTGTATTAATAAAGAGATTGTTTTTAAGCATCCAGTAACGGAAATTATTTCATTTTAAAGCAAAAGCCAATTGAAGAACAAAGCATATAATTTATTTAGCTGAGTGCCAGCAATGCAAAGCATTTTACGTGGGAAAAACAAATAATATGTTTAAAGTTAGAATTCTGCAACATCTTTCATGCATAAGAACTAGAAATATGCACAATGCACTTTATAAACATATAGAAGTAAATAATGACCATCAGTTTAGATTTAGAGCTATTGCAAATGTATTTCCTAGTATAAGAAAGGGTAGCTTAGTAGATGCCACTGAGAGAGAAGAAGCAAAGTGGATAATTGAGCTTTTAGCCCATAGGACACCAGGACTAAATGAATTTGTTCCTATGAAACCCGCCCTCAAAGATAGGAGGGTGCAGTATAAATTTTGATTGGTTGGAAACTGTTTTGAATTAGGTATTTAAATGTGACTAAGATTGTTTTTATTTCATCTGAAGAAGGGCAGAGCCCGAAAGCGCTTATCTGTGTTAAAAACTGCTTGTTGAATTTTGCCTTGTCATATTAAATTAGTGTTTTATCGAAGGATTGTGGTGGTCTGCATTGGTTTGTTCGCTAAAGATTTTTTTGTACTCTGTGGACCTTCAGTCAGTTTTCTCAATTTGTTTTCTTTGCTGCTAGATTTCCAGGTAGCTTCTTGAAGCCCTCCAAAAGAAAGGAGACAAAAGATGTCTATTTATGAAGAGGATTTAGAAGTTAAATGCTCTATAAATATTGTTCTCCCAAAACAACAGTCAGCACCTAGCAATGAGGTCCAAATGGTAATGTTTGATACATGTTTGTCCTGATGTTCAGGCTGCCATGGTACAGATGTCCAGTATGGGAACATTGCTGAAATAAACATTAGTGGCATTTGGATAACACCCTTTCCATTGTGTAATGTATGCATTAGTCAAGTGCTTTGAGCCTTCTGGTTACAAAACTTGAAGAAAATGGCAGTTAGAGTCTGTTATTCTGTTTTGTAACTGAACAACCTTCCCTGAGTAGATGAAAGTGGCAATAGTTGCAAAAAAAAAAAAAAAGAAAGAAGTTCAAAGAAGAGCAATGTTCAAGATTCGCTCTTCTCCAGGATTTTCTGTATTTTATTTTTTGGCTTGTCAACACTCAGTGAGGAGCTGAAATTAATAAATGATCTATCTGTTTATGTTTACAGACTCCTGCAGAATATATCCAAACCACAATCTAGAAGCAAAATTAATCCAAATGACAAAGCCAGTAGATTTTTCCTTTTATTAAAACACACCAAAACCTCTCTAGCACCTCGGCTTAACAGCCTTCCAGGAGATAATACAAACAGAGAAAAACATCTCTTATAAAGGTGCATCAATCACATTAAAATTCATCAATAAAACAATTAACCAATTTTATCAACACTTTATAATAAAAACTTCCAAATACATTCCTGATTTAATCCACCAGGGGTTAAAGTGCTATACTTTAAAATAAAAACTGCTTCTTTATACAGTAATCTATTTTTTAAACACATAGTGTTTATTGCTGAAACTTGTTCCAAGATACTGCCTTTTAAATCTTCACATGACTCTCAATGTATTTCATTAAAATGAGTGGCTACAGGGCTTTCTAATTTTTTATTCTTAATATCACGAATACGCTCTTGTAGCCTGACCTTGAAAGACCTCTTACTTTCACCAATGTAAAATAAATTACATGGGCATTTAAGAGCATAAATAATACCCACTGTATTACAAGTATACTCTGTTACTGGTCTATATTTTATACCATTAATTTTATCAAAATATTTCACTATAAATGGACAAAAAGAACAATTTCCACATGCCCAGGTACCAACCCTACTAATTTCATGACTTATACAATCCACCAGGGGTGACATTATAACAGTTATAAAATATTATTGGTCATTGTTGAGAGAAGGAAGATACAAATTGAATAATATATGGCATTCACCTTTGATTTCTTTTAAGATAAGTCGTAACCTAAAAGACATGTTAGTTCATGCTAGTTTTTCTTTACCAAATATCATCAGAGAGTACATTATATGACGTGACAAAATACATTTTATTGCACATTTGATTTGATTTTTCATGAAATGAAATACTATTATATTGATTCTTATTTTCAATATCCATTTCTGTCCTACATAATTTTTCTAAGGCTTTTCTAATAACTTCTATAGTATACCCCCTATTTTTAAACCTCCGACAGGAATTTAGAATTTCTCTCTCTCTGAGGTATCAGGCTCATTACAAAGCCTGCTAACTCTTAGTAATTCCCCATATGGTAAAGAATTCATAATATGTGCCGGGTGGCAACTACGTCCATCCAAAAAGTGTCCACCATCATCAAATTTTCTATGTATCCTAGTATTAATTTTTCTTTGTTCCACATTTCCTTCTAATTGTTTTAATAAAAGGAAAAACCCTGCAGAATATATGTTCATCAACTCCTGGATCAAAAAACAGAACATAAACGGTCTGGATGAACAACATCACAGATGCCTCATTTAGAAGACAATACTGACTTGTCTGGAGAGAAACCTCATCACTATGATGACAAAGTAAGATTCATAACGCATAGCCTGGAGCATGGAGATCACTATACTAGGATGATAACCTCCTGTTAGAATACCCTGATTCATAAACCTTGTCCATTGAACCAACCTGTTTAAAGGGTTGATGCAACAGAATGCTGCTTATTGGGTTTACACTCTACTGCTGAGGCCAGAGATGAATGACCCCTTCAGAATTTGTTTCACAAGACCGTGGTTGACCACAGTTCTGCCTTTCACTTGCTGATAGTACACTGAGATTTTCAGCAGATATCATGATGACAGGGTAACTAAAGACTGGTTGAAAAAGAAGCCTGAGACCAACATAGTAAACATGGATATTTATAGGTTTTGAAGGAAAGCTATTAGTATCTCAAGTGATTAAATCAAACTCATTCATCTCTGTAAATGGCTTAAACAGAAATCTTTATGATAACTTGTAACATCTCTAAGATATGCCTTGAGAGATTTGCTGGGTATAAAGGAACTACTACAGAAACCAGACATTCATGCAGATGCAGTCACCTTTCCAGTATGTATGATCTCATAGCACTTAGACAAGAATAGTCTCTGCAGAAAGATGGATTTGAAAAAAAAATGGAATTATGCTCATTTAGCAAACAACAAGGCTGTACAATGCTCTTTCTTCACAAACATTTGCCAACAAGTGAAAAAGATAATATAAAGAATCTTACAGCTACAGTGGTCCCACTCCACAAAGGTGATGCCACAATGGACCCTGGAAACTATCGCCCCATAAGCCTGACTAGTTTGGTCTGTAAAGCTATGGAGCGTATTATCATGGAACTCATAAACAAAGACATTGGGAGCCTCCAGACACTGAACCCTACCCAATTCAGCTTTGTTAAGGGCAGATCTTGCCTCTTAAACCTAGTTGATTTCTTTGAAACAGTTACCAAAGCCATAGATGAGGACAAGGTAGTCCACACAGCCTAGCTGGACCTCACAAAAGCCTTCGACACAATACCCCACTCGGGCATCATAAATAAGCTTACCAGCTTAAATATCAACCCCTATATCACAAGATGGGTTGCAAACTGGCTCAGAGATAGAACCCACATGGTCAGAATCGCAGGTGCCATGTCCAAATCCAAACCAGTTACAAGTGGCATCCCACAGGGCTCAGTTCTGGGACCTCTCTTGTTCGGTATATACTTCTCTGAGGTTCAGGCTAACACGGGGGGATTATGGCTGACAAAGTTCGAAGATGACTGCAAACTGGGGGCCATAATCGAATCTCCAGCTGACACAAGCATCCTCCAAAAGGGTCTCACAGAGATGGATGCTTGGTGCCAGAGCCACGGCCAAAAGCTAAATGCTAAAAAGTGCATAGTCATCCCCTTTGGGAAAAACAAGGTGCCCACAAATTACCACATAGGTGGTAATCCATTAAGTACGGAAGAAGTAATTAGAGATTTGGGGACCAACGTAGATTGTAATCTCTCCTTTGATAATCATGTTGCCAAAGTGGTTAGAAAGACCTTCTATATAGCCAACCTTATCACGAAAGGGTTCGCATCTAGAGCAAGAGAGGTCATTGTGCCCCTCTACTCGTCACTCATCAGGCCCATAATTGAATACAATGCCCCTTTTGGGATGTACCTTACCCGACACCTGCAGCAACTGGAGAGACCCCAAAAGTTCCTCAACAAGAGGATCATGGGCTACAAACAGATGTCCTATGCAACTCGACTAAAGAAACTCCAGCTCTACTCAGTTGCTTACTGCCTACTCAGAGGCGATCTATGCCTGATGTACAAAGCCATGTCAAACCCAGAATTAATGGACTTGCTCCACCTCAAAAAATCCAAGTCCCTTAGAGCACTCCAGGGACCTAAACCTCAGCACAAAAATAAATAGGACATGCTGGAGGGACAGATTCATTTCCCAGAGGCTCCCCTCACTCTGGAATAGAATCCCAATTCATGTTAGACATAGCCCCTCGCTGACCCTCTTCAAGCGAAATTTGGACGCGTGGATGGGAAATCGCAGATTCACCCCTGGGATCTCTCCTGTGTCCCTGCTAGACAGAGGCAATGTAAACTAATCTTAAAAGGGTACCTTCTGTGACCTACTGCACAGTAGGCTAATCTAATAGGGAGGCAGAAGCCAAATACACTCTGGCTAGGCTTATAAATGCCCTAGGGCAGATAGCCTAGTATCTACCTATGAACCTGTATGAAAATGAATGGAAATATACATATATGCATATATATATATATATATATATATATATATATATATATAAATAAAAATAATTCATCCAGATATTAACGGAATACCCATTCAATAAGACTAAAAGTTGCTAACATAAAAATCCTAAAGTATGAATACATATATATGCATGCATGTATATATGTTATTAATTTTGCATCTGTTAGTTTTAAAGCAGGGAATATAGAAATCATATCATTAAGACGGGGAGTGGTAGCATTTAATTTAAATTGCTAGTATAACTCCTGATGCTCAGTTCTGGTTTTACAAGCTCGCCTCTATGATTTTGTGGGATGATTTCCAAAATTTCAAACAATAAATGTTTAAAATGATCACAGCTAATAAAATGCTTGTATAGGGCATTGTCGGTATTTCTTTTCTCAATATTAGAAAAATGTTCGTATATCCACTTTTTTAAATGTCTCTCAGTCTTAACCAATATAAAAGGCAGAACATGAACCACATCTCACAACATATATTAATCCATTCTATTACAATTTCTGTACCACAACCTTAATTTCTGTTTATTAATATGTTCTAGTTGAATCTCTGAATCTTCAAGTATGTATTTACAATCCTCACATGCACCACATTTTTTCTACCTCTTTTAAATAAGGATTCACTTGTACTTTTATAATGTCCTCATTTCACTAAAGTTTCTTTTAAATTAGCTAATGTTTTATATACAAAATGAGGTGCATCTCCAAATAGTTTATGGAGGTAGTCATTAGCTCTAAAAATGGTCCAGTTCTTTTTTATCGGATCTCTTACCTTTTCCATACCAATGCTATAAGGAAAAAAAATGCTCTCTCAAATTTACTATTGCCTGAAGGATTAATGTTATCTCCCAGGTCACATTTTGTAGATTCATTACAGGGACGCCATCCCAATAAGGGTTTTTATACAACGACCCCCCCCCTCCATTAATATTCCAAAACGTGCATGCTGATTGGTCAGCATGCATGTTGTAAATCAGACTTATACTAATGGAAAAAGGTCCGGTAAGATCTCCGTTGCTTTTTTTAAAGCTGTCTTGCTATGTTAAACTCCTTTAACATAGTGAAACACTTTTTAAAGCAATGGAGAAAGCAAGATCTTCGTTGCTTTTTTTAAAGCTGTCTCGCTATGTTAAACTCCTTTAACATAGCGAGACACTTTCTAAAAAGCAATGGAGATCTTGCTTTCTCGGTTGCTTCCACCCACAGCTCTGAGTTACTGTGTAAGCATACACATGCACAGTACATCAGAACTGCCACAGAATACCGGACAGCTGCAGAAGGGCAGCAAGGAGGAATTATACAATGCCATTATTTAAGTAAACTAAGTATTTTTTTCTTAAATAATGTCATTGTATAATAGCAATAACCCACTTCTGGGTGTGGGTAATGCTGGATTTACCCATGGTTGTCTTTGTTTGGCCACTCGGGCTTCACCCTCGTGACCAAACCATGCCAACCGTGGGTAAATCCAGCATTACCCACACCCAGGCATGGGCTATTGCTTAAATATTTCCTTCCCCATTCATTAATAATTTGTCTTTTTATATCACCCAGTAAAGACTGTGGATAATCCCTCTCAAGAAACATTTTTTTTCTAAAATATTAGCCTTCTTAATAAATCTTTCTTTCTTAGAAGTCATTCTGGCAATGCTAACAAATTGGCCCTTAACCAGATTTTTCTTATAACAAAGAGGATGGAAACTCTTAAAATGCACATATGCATTGGAAAATGCTGCTTCTCAATCATTACCCTTCATCAGCAATGTCCCTTCTTTATTGAATTGTCTACAGAGGAGCTCTGGATGGTTGCAATTGGACTTTCAATGGCTACATGATAATCCTTTCGACAAAACTGAGTTATAAACTTATAAAACAAACAAATGCTCATATCTTTAACAGCATAAGTGTTAGTAACTGTTCAACACAAACTGTTCAACACAAACTGATCTTTATAGTGACAGCAGTCATTGATTTCAAGTCTTAGGCCAAGTTTCATAAATTACAATTGAACAATGAATATTATTTTAAAATGCATTATACTGGAAATTTCAATATAAATGAACATTATGCAAGATTTATAACAACTACAAAGAAATGTGCACTTTATACACCTAAGCTTAAAAGACACTAAAAAGAACAACCAAAATACTTGGTGTATCCATTTTGCAACATAAAGTGCTGTTCCATTTGTAGTCCAAAAATGATATCTGTGGATAATGGCAGGATCATCGCATCAGGTAAGTACTTCCAATAAAGGGGAACAGCCTTGCAGTTTTACTTCACTGAAAAGACAAAATAGGGTGTCCCATAAAATCCAGACATTTTTGAGATGTTTGAATCTGCAAGAGAATTTCCATTATGGCAAGGATTGTTTATTGAAGGAATTCCAGCTACTGCATGAAAACACTCCATTGTTTTATAACAAAAAAAAAAAGACTAATGCAGAGAAAACACTTGATGGTTGCGTGTTGGTCAGAGTCAGTGCTTTCCATAGGTATGTTCAGAATACAATCAAACTGCTTCTAGCTGTGACTTATGACACCTTCCTTGCTTAATCTGAATTTATTTGCCAGTATATTGACAATATCTAGTGGGTCTGAATGAAAGGCACAGTAATAAAACCAGCATGATGCGTGTGTGTACAGTAACACTTCATTTTACTGTGTGGTGAATGCTTCCAGCAGTTGGTTCTAATTTGTGCCCATACCAAGCCCTCTTCACATCTGGGTTACACAGTCAGTGTGTGTGCATGCACTTTTCTGGATGTTCTGTATGTTTGTAGGATTCCCCCTCCCTTAATCTGGTAGCCATTTAGCTTTCCCCACTCATGCTGTGACCATCTCCTATTTCTTGTACACACTGCAACAAAGGCATATTATCACAACATCCCATCATGCATCAGCATATTGATGCCCTGTAGTGGTGTATTGATGCACATGCTGTCCACCTCCCTTTAAATGCATTGCCATGCATCAGTCTTTGTACAAGGGACCTCATACCCTGTGTCGCATATCTTTACCTGTGTGTGCATAGCTCAATGCATGCCCTCAGAAGCTGGGTATAACAGCATTATGCCAGTGTGTTTTGTTCCCACACTCCCATACACCATTTCCTCTTTGTCCTGATTGTGATCATCCAACAAGGATTTTACTCACAGGAGCATATTAGGAAGCATCTTGTATTTTTGCAACAGGAAACACAGTGCAATATCCACGGAACAAGAAGCAAGAATGTTTTTTTTTTCTTTCGCCAAAAGGACTTAATATTTAAAAAACAAGTACCCAGGTTTAGTACTTTTCTCTAACCTAGACATCATCAGAATGTGTAGCTACTCATTCACCATTTCTTTTTATCAGTTCACAATCACATGACCAAAAATTTAAAGATACGAGTACAAACAAAAAAAAAACAAACAAAAAACTAAGAGCTAAGGAATGTCAAGACACATACAAATTTGTATAAAACATCCTAAAACGTAAAAAAATTACTTATTGAGAAAAAAATGTTTCATAACTCACAGGCTTTAATCATAAGGACACTGTTAACATTAATGCAATCATTTAGTCCAGTTGATACAATGTCATTGGTCCTTCTATACACAAAATTAGGAGCACTTCCTAATTCATTCTTCATCTTCAGGTAGCGTTTTGTCTTCCAACTCCCACCAAAAGTTTCAAATTGTGTTTGCTTCTCTTCTATTGAAGGTATACCCTTGATTGGATGTTTTCTGTGTGGACATTGCACAGCTTGTCAAGTTCAACATGTTGTGAAAATTAGACATTTTTCATCTGCTAATGCATCTGTTGTGTTTGATATAAGATGTCTTGCCGATTGTATTTCTGGGTGGGTTATTTATTTAGTTGAATGTCATTGTTTCTGTTTTTTATGTAAAGCAAACTTCTAGACAATTTAAAATTCATGTTTCTGAACATTTGAGTGATATTCGTAATAAAAGAATGTCCAATGTTTTATACTGACATGTTTTGCAACATACAACAGCTAAGTTTAGATTTACTGCTATTGATCAGATTACTATCAATGGATGTAATAGGTTGGGTTGGCATGAGATTTTAAATAAAAAAAAAAAAAGAGAGGTTTTGGATCATTTAATTAGGGACTTTATTTTCTCCTGTGTTAAATTATGTGTTGTGATTAGTTTGATTTAGTGATGTGTCTAGTTTTTTGTATTTAGTTACAGGTCTGGATGGGGTAGTTGTTTCACTTTATTTTTTGATGTTTTCACTGAAGAAGGCTTTTGCCGAAGCTGGTTTACAGTTTTCTGTATCTATTTATTGTTTTTTATACTAAATAGTGGTTGGCTATACCATCTTTTTTGTGCTGGCCATTTTTATCTATTTATTTTTTGCTATTCTTGAACCATCAGTAGTGTAGTCCATTAAACATTAAAAGTCCTTTTGGTGAAAGAAAAAAAAATCTTGTTGCTTGTTCCTCGGATGCTGCACTTACCCTTCTAAAAGTGGTCACTGGTTTATTAAGCTGTGCTTGTTTCATCATTTGGTTTGTGAATTTAAGCATCTTGTCTTTCTTCAGCATACATATTTTAAATTCCAAAGATGTATTCTGACAAGTTTCTATTTCACAGTTGCTTGTTTTAAATAAGTGTTCTCATGTAAAATGGCAGTGATGCCTTATATCATGTTAATAAGGGTTTCTAAGTATGGCAGCTATGTTAATGGGAATTTATCTCAGCTGTCTCTGATTCTCTACTTTTATGCAAAATGCTATGCACACTGATAGACACTAACATTCTTTACCAGGAGCTAGGAGCACATGTGTATTTTGCTCATGCATGGAGTCTGCATTGTTTCTATCATCACTGTGTAATAGACATTTCATAGTGCCCAACTGTAGCATGTCTTCTGTATCCTGAACTTGCATCTGTGCACACAGGCTACCTTTTTGCACTTTCAGTGAACCTATGGTAATGGAAACAGCAGGGCTCCTGCTGGAGTCCAAACTGAAGATCCCCTGCTGGCCCACTATGATAACAAATTGTATGTGGTAGACACCCGTCATGATTTTCCCAGGATGACAAATATTGTTGCTGACATCAACTATTCAGATAAGTAGTGTAAGCTTTAGCACAGTGACCATCAATGGCTCCCCCCGACCTGCTTTGAGAATGAGAGAAGGAGAAAGGGACACAAATTTTTGTAAGCCTTAGTTTTTTTTTTTCCCCTGTTAAGGTAACAAGTCCACCACTCTACAGAGGTCTTCCTACTTTGTTTTACAGTGGCCAAGGAACATCATGCCAACAGGGAGGGATGTTGCAGGAGGGAAAAAGAAAGAATAAGCTTCCCTGTTAAAGGTGACCCCAGAAGGTGCATAGGTGGCTGCTTTGGCCACTTCTCTGGTGGGGGTGGATTCTTGTGTTCTGACAGTGGTCCAGCAGGGTCTTCTGTTATCTCCAAGTGGCAGTTACACAGGCTGATATAATTCAAGGTGAGCTGACAGCTGGATGTCTGCTTCTTATCCATGAAGCACCTCACACAGCTGGTCTAGTAATGCAACCAGTAGGCCCCAGCCATTGAGGCACTAGAGGCGGGGCTTGCACTTGAAATCAGCCAATGCGGTGACTGATGTCTAGGTGTGTTGACCTCTGGGCCTAGAATATGCCATGTAACCACCATCCAGAGTTTGTTGTGCCTTATGTGTCATTCCGTATACCTTGTTTGATGACCAACCCTCCCCAAAAGAAGGAGTCCACCTTCTGTCTGTCTGTCTGTGCTCATCCACTACTGTTCTACATTATCAGTACCACTCCATTTGTCTGTTTGCATTTTATGTTTGTCTGTCTACTCCTGATACCATATTTTCTCTGTCTATAACTCTCAGCATGTTTCCTCATTCCTTTCACCAACTACCTTTCATCTTCTTATAATAGAAATGGGACTGTTCCAAATAACACAACCCATTCCATCCAGTTGTCATTACTTATTTACTGTTTTGTATTTTGTTCTATTTGCTATTTCTCCTTTATAATTTTCTATCTCTTCCTTTCCTCCTCAATTAGATGATGACCTGAGTTGGCACTTTGCTGTATTGGCTATCCTTCAGCTGTCTGCTATTGCATATTTTGCAGCAATGATGTGCTTCGTTGCATATGTGAATATGCATAGCCCTAGGAATGTTTACCTGCCTTTCTTGCAACATCTGACAAGCTGATCATGCACATTTTACTGGTGAGACTTCTTTACTGACTCTGGTGCAAATTCAATAAAGCTTACATGGTCATTTTTTTCCATGTGTGAGTCACTGCGAGATCTGAACATGGGTACAGTGAGTTTTAGATTCAGTAAACTATGTGTAGCTACATGCAATCATGCTCACTCATGCGCAATACCAGAAACTTTTGTGGAATGCAAATTCCAGCTTAAGTATCTGAAATTTATGCTAATGAAGTGAAACAGCATGTTGGAATGATCCTGGGTTCAAGTACGGTATATGGCAACTTTTCTCATACTGTTCTGACATTGCAGCTTATAGAAATGAAGTGTAACTTGCAGTGATTAGCATTTTTGTATGTTTCATGACAACAGGTATGAAAATATAAAATTTTTACATAGCTTACCTTAATTATGCACAGCTGCCCTTTGCTGCGCACAGGTGCTCACACAGCAGTACTGTACACTGACGAAGGACCTTTAAATCATGTTAATTATATCCTAAGCAGGTTAATTCCATCTTAATTAGAAAATCCCACATTATGGACCTACTCTAGAAATGTATAAAGTATGTGTACAGCCTACGTTCTGATTTTTCCTAGATACTTCAAGACCATTGGAGTAGACACTTGAAAATTTTAACTGAATAATGCTGGGGGCTGCTGCAGCTGTTCTACATCTGCATATGCTAGAGGCCAAAGTCAGTGCTGCTGGTGCTGCTGACAACAGGCCCAGGCTGAGAAGGTGAAGAGTGTTCGGGCCCAGGGTAATATTCCAGGTGTTGCATGAACTGGACATTGTAGAGCATTACAGGGTGGACAGGGACATATTACAAAAACTCTGTGAGCTCTGCTGCCCTCTACTCAGAGCCAGATCCACTTGAGGAGAACCCATCCCAGTAAGGTATCTGCAGCCCTTAGGATAGTAGCTACAGGTACTTTACAAAGACAGACTGGGGATATGATGGGGATGTCACAGGCATTAGCATCCAGGATACTCCACCAGTATCTACATGCCAGTGAACTCATATTATTTCCCTTTTCCCCTAAGGAGAGGGCCAATTATATGCAATGGTTCTACCATGTAGTGCACTACCCTGAAGTACTTGGTGCCATAGTTTGAACTCATGTACACATTAAGGCACCATCTGATGAGCAGGGTAGAATTAACATTAACCACAAGGGATACCACTCTATCAACTGCCAAGTCATGTGCAATGCCCAGGGGATTATCTTGGCAATCCTGGCAGTTATCATGACTCCCATATCTGGCACACATCACAGCTGTACCAGATGTTTGTTAGGGGGCACATACCAGAGTGCCATTTACTGGGAGATGCTGGCTATGCCCTGAAACCATTGATGATGATACCCATCAGAAATGCACATACATCTGTGGAAGTATGCCATAATGAGGCACAATCACAATCTGGAAACATTATAGAGGGTGTATTTGGGCTTCTGAAGTCACAGTTCTGGTGTATAGCTATATCCGGTGGAGCCTTGCAGTATACTCCACGCACATGTACACAAATATTCACAATATGTGCTATGCGCCACAATCTGGTCCTGCAGAAAAAACTGCAGTGGTTTGGCTAAGAGACAATGCATAGTACCTTTACTGACCATTTAGGGACCTAGGGACTAATGCATTCTTCTACTCACATACAATACATACATCACATACATACATTAACAAATGATGACAGGTAACTCACACAACCTGTATCTATCCATGTAGTGGCTGTGTACTGCTTGCATCAGACAGAGTCACCCCTGAACTACAGTTGTGTCAACTGCTGCATTTGCAAGATAGGTCCTTAGCCTACACGTTAGTCTTTTAGAGTATTATGATATATCCTTTGTATCTATGAACTTGGTAGAGTATGCAAGTAAACAGTGGTGTATTTGTACAGAAATTAAAGTAACATGTGACTACTGACACTATTTTGCTAGTATGTCACCATTTGTAATTAGTAGGCTTCATGCATGAAACCTTCATACAGTCCTACTGCAGCAGATTACTGGTACATCATTCAGTATAGAAGTTAGATGGTGAGACTACACATTGCCCAACAGTAGATGTGGTTTGTTCCCCCGTCCCCCAAAATAGGGATGTCCCCTTGTAACACCATCTGACATACAAAGCTGATATAAGTATAATTTTTGCACTTGCTATAACTGTTTCAGTGATATTTAATAATTATGTGCTTAGTGTTGCAAAGTTTATGTGCTAAACTGGTTTCTGCTTACTTTGGAAAACTTAATCTGGCTGGCTCCATTTGATTTAGGTGGAAAATAGCTGTCTGTGTCCTTATCTGATTTGCCTGAGGGTTAGTCTTTCATCCTGCTACTATAAAAGATTCACATATTTGCAAGATTCTTTTCAAGACTTAAGAGCTTCTGTCATTGTTGCCTGGCTTGGAATACTTCTAACACCAGCTGACATACAAAGCTGATATAAGTATATTTTTGCACTTGCTATAACTGTTTCAGTGATATTTAATAATTATGTGCTTAGTGTTGCAAAGTCTGTGTGTTAAAACTGGTTTCTGGCTTACTTCTGAACACTTACTCTGGCTGGCTCCATTTGAGTTTCCCTCTCAGCAGCACTATTGTTGTGTTCTTATAACTTGGTGGCTTTTGTTTTGCCCACCTCTTATTACAAATTTGCTATTGGGCACTATCCCAAGTCCCATCACATCAACTCTTTCTACTGACTACAGTGAGATTATTTGGGAGGGTGGGCCCTTAGTTCTTAACCTTGAATTATCTTCTGGTTCCTCCCTTTCTACTTGACCAAAAATGTGCACTCCAATCAGCTGCTTTTACTGTATTTATACTGTGCATTTTCCTACTTTAATACTTTATTTTGCTTTTGCTGCTGTTCTTAAAAGTGTTCAATTGCATTTATACAGCCTCTTTTATTATTGCTTGTTAGTAACCTGATTACATTGAGAACATTGATTTACAGAATTGCTGCTTTATACTGTTTTTTTTTATGCTGTCGTGACTGTGATTTTAAGCATTAGCATAAGCTAGATTCATTCTTAAGGAATCTCAACTGCATTGTATCACTTGAGCACTAAAACCAGCTCTTCACTGAGTTACTGAAAGATCTGAGGCATCTGTTGCTTCCAACTAACTATAAGTGCCTGTTTCTGTTCTTATATCGCACTCCTAATTAGCATTTACATACTACTGTCTGTTTGAACTGTCAGAACTTTTTTTGGACACATTTTACTGCATGATGTACTAGTTCAGCTATAACATACCCCAGTTCCAGGCTTGCTGTTTCTGGGTGTGTTTTGTAACCTCTGAGCATCAAACTCAAGCCATCTTTGCTGGAGAAGGCCCTTCTGCACCCTTGTGGGAGGAAAGCTCAGAGTGCGCATCCTTATTTGCTAGTTTGAGTTAAAAGGGTTATTTCTTGCTTTACATAAGCTACACATCTGCACTTCTTGTGTGTAGCACACCATCATGCACTGCAGCATAGCGGTAGTTATCGTTGGTGGTTATTGTAGCAAATGCTGTGCTTGTTAAATTTTCCATTAGCACTTTGCTTGTAGTCCTCCAGGGTATTTTTGTGGCTCATCTCTACTGTCAGGTAGAACACTAAGCCTAACCTCAGAAGTTCCAACACGCCTCTCACCTACTAGCCATTCCTAAGTGTGACCTCTCTTCTTGACCATATCAATTTACCTAACACTATGGATGTAAAATTTCCCACAGTTTCTCCAGCCATCTTGGTCGACATGGGCATCCTGAGGCAGTGTAGTAACTGCCTCGTGTTCACCGACAACCCACTGCTCCAAGGCCACACAAACTCAACATGTGGGAGATGCAATTATATTAAGAACCTTGAATCTATGCTCTCTCATGCACCAATCAGTACATATCAGCATGCACACCTCACCTCCTACTCCACCCAAACCCACATCCCACATACCTACATACACTGAGAGCCTCACCAGAAACACACCTAAACACCAGAGACCTCCCAAACACAAACACAAGCATGCTGCACATAATACTTCCTCGGCAGAACACAATAAACATAATAGTTCACATACCAGTGTCTCACCTGTCAAACCCTTAAGGCAAAACACAAAACTAAACATATTAGTCATAGGTGATTCCATCATGAGACACACACATGTCCCTGTCACCAGGCTGGATAAGGAGAAGGTCACGGTCATCTGTTAGTCAGGTGCCAGGAAATGCCATATCACACATGCACACAAGTCTCTCAACAACAGGTACTGTTATGACTCTGTCATAGTCCATGTTGGTGTGAACGACTTGAGACATACCTCTCTGGACTATATGAAGAGAGACATGACTGAGCTCTCGGACTATGTGTCTCAGGCTGGTATGTCCCTAGCCTTAAGCAACATTTTACCTTCACCTAGAATGATGCCTCAATACAAACAGAAAATGACTGACTTCAATAATTGGCTTAGTTTCTGGTATCATAACAAGGGGAGGCAATATCTGTCAACCCGGCATGACATGATCAACAGACCTCAATGCTTTGCCATGGATGGTCTTCATCTGTCACCTTTGGGATTTCGGCTACTGGCCAAGGCTCTTGCCACCCTATAGTACCTTTTAAGCCAACTTCTAAAGGACAAAATTCCTGATGTAAGAACTCCATCTAAGAACAACTTCAAGATTTTGCTGCTAAACGTTAGGAGTCTTATCACAAAACTGCATTTACTGGAAGCAGTCCTCACCTTGGAAGACATAAACATTTGTAAAGTCACAGAAAAGTGGTTCAAGGCTGTGGACAGCATCCCAGCCATATCAGGTACACCTCCTTCCACATTCAGACCACAAACTTCTTTAAAGATAAATATGCCTCCAGACTGGTTAGACAACATGATTCCCTGGAGATACTTCAGGTGCAATTAACTGTTGGTAGGGCACCTATTCGAGTCATTGCCAGCTACAGGACCCCCTCCATGAATCAGGACACCCACTCTTCCCATTTGGATCTACTTGAGTTTATCAAGATACATCCAAACACCATGGTTTTGAGTGACTTAAACTACTTATCTGTTGACTGGGGAAATTATTCATTCGGAAACTCACTTACCCAAAGGTTCCTTGACTTCATGAACTCCAATGTCCTGGACCAGCTAGTTGACACCCCCACAATGGGTGCCAACATCCTGGATCTGGTGCTTACCAGTATGGGTGACCACTGTAGCACACCCAATGTGAGGTCTTCCCTGGTGAGATCTGACCATAAATCAGTCTCATTCGAAGTTACTATCAACCCCCCCCCCCCCGTAGCACAAACTAAACTAAAAAATTCTCCAAAGCAGATTATAACCTCTTACAGGAGGGTACAAATAGCTTCACTGTACCTCCTTCCTCAGATGAAACTGGCAACTATGCTGAGTTCTACACAAATGCTTTATATAAACACCTGAACAGCTGCACTGACTTGGTTGTAGCTGATAGGACAAAAACAAGCTCCTCAAGGAAGAGCAAACCTGTCTGGTGGACACCTGCCATTAACAGGCTTTACAATAAGAGGAAGAAATTTCTGTCTAAGAGTAAGAGGGAGCAAGCCCTAAATTGGAAACACACTTCGGCTTAAACAAGCAAATAATCCTTGTGAAGTCCTCCAAAGCTAACTACAAATCCAAATTAGCTTCCTCGACTAAGGACAACTATAAGACATTCTTTAGTTACATCTGTAACCTAAAAGCAAAAGCTCAGATTTGTTCCAAACTGGTAGTTAATGATACCACATATACTGAGTCTGTGGACATTGCTAACCTGTTAGCTGACAGGTTCTGTGAAAACTTCACTCCCCTTTCCCTGCCACACTTACCCCAATACATCCCTAACACCTGTCCTCTACCCTGTATCTCTAAAGATCAGGCCATGTACACCCTCTCTAAGGTAAAAACACTGCATCCATGGATCCTGATAACATCCCAGGTTGCATCCTACACTGACTCAAACAAGAATTAGCAACACTATTGAGTACTCTTTTCAAGTCATAGTCTAAGCACTGGCTTCATCCCAGTTGAATGGACAGAGGCAACCGTTATCCTCTTATACAAAGTTGGTTCTTCCATTGACTCCAGGAGCTATAGACCTATTAGTCTGACAAACCTTATCTGGAAGGCCATGACGAGAATCATCATGGACCTTATCAGCAAAGACATTGGTAACTTCCAAACACTTGACTGTACTAAACTTGACTTTGCCAAAGGGAGATCATGCCTGTTAAACCTGGTGGACTTCTTCAAGACAGTCACCAAGGCCCTTGATGAGTGGGGAATTTGTGCATACAGCCTACCTAGCCTTATCCATGGCTTTTGAAACTATCCCCCACTCAGGCATAATTGACAAACTCACCCAGCTAAGTATCAATGTGTATATCATTAGATGGGTTGCTAACTGGCTCAATGATAGAACACATACAGTCAAAACAGGGGAATCCACCTCCAACAGCAGAACTGTAACCAGCGGTGTTCCACAGGGATCAGTTCTGGAACCTCTACTGTTTGAAATCTATTTCTCTGAAGTGGAAGCTAAAACTAAAGGTCTGTGCCTGACAAACTTTGCTATTGACCACAAACTGGGAGTGGTCATAGAATCTCCAAATGATGTCACCATCCTACAAAAGGGTCTTACACAAACAAATGACTGGTGCCAAAGCCATGGCCTTAAACTCAATGCAAATAAATGTATTATCATCCCTTTTGGTAAGAGTGATGTTCCTTCTAATGACCATATCAATAACAATGCCCTAAGTATGCACACAGTGGTGAAAGACCCAGGCACACAGGTTGACAGCAACCTTACATTTGATCACCATGTCTCCACAGTGGTAAGAAGGACATTCTGTATTGCTAATCTCATAAGTAAGGGTATTGCCTTTAGAAAAAAAAAGTTGTAACCTCCTTGTACTCTTCCCTCATCAGGCCAATAATGGAGTACAATGCCCCTTTTGGTATGTACCTTTCCAAGCACCTGCAGCAATTGGAGAAACCACAAAGGCTCCTCAAAAGGAAAATTCAAGGTATACAGAATCTGTCCTAAGAGGATCATCTGAAATCACTGTCACTTTATTCTGTTTCATACAGACTACTCAAAGGCAATCTCTCTGCCTTGCATATAAGGCAATCTTTGACCCTGCTTTACTGGAAATGCTGCATATCCATAAGTCAAATGGTAAACGGGTTACTCACTCTAATGGCATTGACCTGGTATATGACATTAATAGAATCTGCTGGAGAGACAGATTTGTCTCCCAGATGTTGCCACACCTTTGGAACATACTCCTGCTTCATGCCTAGCAGAGCACCTCATAGGTCCTCTTCAAACACAATCTGGATGATTGGATGGGTAACTGTAAATTCACCCCAGGGGTTCCACCTATGTCCCTCTTGGACAGGGGTAATAGCTGCTGTTTGTGGAAATAAGGGTAAAATTGAGCTAGGCTTGTAATGGCCCTAGGGTCATTATCCTAGTAACATCTTATGATCCTATGAACTGCCATAACAGTAACTCATCTATGTTACCCCCAAACCCAAGGTATATGGGTGTTTGTCACAGTTATTATCCCCTACATTTCTAGGAGAATTGTGTGTGTGTTAGGTAACTGATGTACAGCAGTGTACATTGTTATGCAGGTGGTTGTGTGTTCTGGCAACCTGCTTCTGTGCCCAAAAGGACTAAGGCAGCTTCCCTGTCTGATGAAGCTGTAATGCTGTTGAGGGTTTGAATCCTGATATAAGTAGAGGTTTTGGATGTGTACTAACAATAGGTTGTGTTTTACAGACTGTGACTCTGTGTCCCATACCATTATCAACTTTGTCTTGTTTTAATTCCACATTTATGCAATGTTTCACATGTTTAAAACCTTTTTGATAAGATTTATCCAGTTTGCTAGGAGTGCAGCAGTGCAGAAACGGTGAAAGAGGAAATAGGATTTATGTCTGACCACCGACCACAGACACCGAATAAATTCCATTATTGTTGTTAGCAATCAAGAAATCTCAGCCTGGAGTAGAGATAGGAGTGGACTGTAGTAACAGGTATATATATTACATAATAGTAAGACTCAGATGTGAGCAATGCACCTCACATTTGCACACTGCTTACCTATGTGCCAACAATAAATAAAAAGGCAAAGGCAGATGCGTGTACACTTCTGATGCTTCTCATGCTAAATCATGCTATAGTGCTCTCTCTGTCTCTCTGTATGTGTAACATAGATATATATATATATATATATATATATATATATATATATATATATATATATATCACAAAGACATGTATCTGGAGGGTTTCTCCCCATGCCTCCACTGAAGATTGGGTTTGTTCCAAGTCGGACTTTCCCGGTAAACAAAATGTTAAAAAAAAAAATATATATATATATATATATATATATATATATATATATATATATACATATATATATATATATATATATATAGGTTGACTTCAGTAGACCGAAAGTTCAGTTACCCAATTTTCAAATAGCCAAGGCAAAAATTCTAACAACCGCAGAACACCGACATCCCAGAACACTGACTTCCCACTCCAGGTAAGTAACCACTTGGCCACCCTGTTAAACTTTGCCCCTTACCCCCATGGTAGTGCGATCTCGGAGTCTGTATATTTAGTTAGGGGAGTGTTGGAGTGAAGCCCCCCACATGAGTGGGTTTACTTTCCTTCAGTTTTGCTATATTTTCAGATGGCCAAGTGGGCACTTACCTGGAGTGGGAAATCGGTGTTCCAGGATGTCTGTGTTCTACAGTTGTCGGGCCTTTTTGTCTCAGCTATCTGAAAGTTGGGTAAGTGAACTTTCGGTCTACTGAAGTAGATCCACATATTTCATTGATATATATATATATATATATATATATATATATATATATATATATAGATATATATATACATATATATATATATATATATATGTGTGTGTGTGTGTGTGTGTGTGTGTGTGTCCCCATAGTGCGCTACATACCTCTGAAAGGTCTTAAGGTCTTACAGGAGGAAATTTGGGTAAAGTCACCAATAATGGGCAAAGACCCAAAAATAGGGACGTTTTATATCTTGCACTTAGAAAGGTGTTAGATTAAAAGGCATTGTATTAGCAAGCATTTTCTGAAGGATATGACATGTGAAATTCAGATGTATGCTGTTATTTTCTGACATAATTTCTCTATGATTTCCCATTGATTTTCAAGAAAACCACAATATTGTGCGAAACAGACTAAACATATAGTCAAACATCTGGACATTATGCAAAAATCTGGACAGTTGAGAGGTATGGTACCCTATAATTCTCAGACACTATGTCCCCTAATACTAAATGTGTAAACACTGCAAATTCAGGGCACAGTATAAGAATATGTACTTATATATTCACAAGCCATCCCTTTGTTTCTCCATCAGCAACAGCACCAAGCAAGCACAACAACTCTGAGTTTTCTACACAGCTTGAGTTTTCTACACATATATCAACCACTGTACAAGTTGTAATATATGATGTTGTGTTCTCCCTCATGGACAGGGCCAATTTATGGTGCTCACAGGCTTGCTCATCCAAACACAAACAGACAAATAGGCTCAATAAGGGTATTGTTGTTACACAACTTGGCTACTAAACAGTATTTTTCTGCTAGGCTACTAGCCTCAGATGAAACTATGAAGCAATGTGACTATTCATGCCTCCCAAACTGTTGTTGAACACATGACTTGGTTATGTCATCCAGTATAAGTTCGCCTGCAGTCCTACATAATTCAGGCTTCATTTGTGTCACATGTAAGTACTCTGATCTGTACTCTGTAAACTTATATAGGTAGGTATTCTACAGTCAGCTGCATGTGTATAAACAAAAGAGGGAGTCTGTATCCCACTCTGATTTCACAAATGGCATGGTTTTCCATTGTTCTGGTGCTTGCACAAACATCCAGTTAAAGCAGGCCTCCAAACTCTTGTCCCCTACCTGGCCTGCTGATGTAATCTACCATAACATCACCTGCAGTTTTGTTAAAGCCAGACTTGTGCTGTGGCACTTGCATTAAGTACTCTGATTTGTAGTTTGTAAACCTAGATAGATAAGGGTTATATCCTCACTGCAATCAACTCTGTGTGTGGGTGTGTGTATAAACAAAAGTGGAAGTGTGTATCCTATGCTGACATCTTAAATGAAACACATAGCTTTAGTATCCCTGAATCCGAAAGATAGATGGCAGGGATGAAGCACAGTTATCACTTGCACAGGATGTTGTGTGAGGGTGCAGGAGGACTAGGGTGACACAAAAGCCTGGCAAGCATGTGTGTGTGAGTATGCAAGGGAAGCAGCTAAGATAGACCATGTAAATGTTGCGTGTGTCTATAGGTGCCCTCAATGTGACATTGGTGTGTGAGTGTTTGCATGAGCATAGCCAAGCTCAGTGCTAGCCCTATGTGTCTGTATGTCACACAGTTGCGAGCCAGGCAATGTAGAGCTGACAGTTCATTGTCCTTGCCCCCGAACATGAGAACTAGTCCTGCTAGGAGTTGTACTGGCATCTCCACACCCAAGATCAGATGTGCTTCCTTCATGAGAATGCCCAGGACCAAGATCTCATGGCCTACTACATCTGGGTGTGGACAGCATATTCCCTGCTGGAGCAGTGGATGTACTGCCACTATGGGAGTGTTATCGCAGATGGCCACATTGGGTCTCAGCAGAAGTAGTTGCTAGCCTATGCCCACAAGGCCGACACTCCCCTCTCAGCAGATGTTCCATCACAGACAATGTGCATTCCATGACAGATACTCTGTTCTCCCTCACTGACACATCCCGTTCCAACGTGTTATTCAACCAATCCAGGGAATCAACAATATGGTGGAGGTGGTCACTGATGTCAGACCCTGCTGCATCTATAACCCTGAGTATTCTTCTGGAGTTCCTTTCTGAATGTTCCTGTGCATCCATCACAACCCTAAACATATGTTAAGTGACACAAGACACCTGCAACAAGTAGAGGAAGGGCAGCAGGCCTCATCTGACACCCCTATCAATTCACCTGTGTGGCACCTCACTGACAGTTTGACTATGGCCAATGTCAACAGTCACTAAAGCCACAGTAGCCACACTTACCTGGCCAAAGTCCTCACCTTCCAACTGTCCAGTATTTATGACCTCAGTGCACTGGATATGCGTAGGCATACTGGCTGTGTCTGGTGATAATGAGGGGGGTCGCTGGGTGTCAACCTCTGTGTCAGAATCAGCCTCTGCAACCCCGGCTGTGCCTCACTTTGGTCACCATCATCATCAGAGTCTGATAAGACACTGACATCAAGTGGCGTAGGAGACACAGTACAACTTCCATGTACACCTGTGATAAAAGGAAGTAAAACAGGAATACATTAATATCTGCACTACTATCCTGCAATATATGTTAAGCAATTTATACTCCTGTCACTATTACAGACATTTATACCTCTCAATCTCTTAGGGCTAGGAATGTGGACAAAGCCATAAATAATGGGTGGACAAAGGTCCAAAAATAGGTACCATTGTGACATATTGCCCTTACAAACCTAGAAAGGTGATAAAATAACAGGTATTGCCTCACCGTGACATTTCTTTTTGTTTTTGTTTTTTTTTTTTTATTGATAATTTGTCAAATATTACAAGAAATCAAAAATGAAAATGATATATATACAATTGTAAAACCTATAAACTTTAAAAACATTATATAACTATATACATTGGTGTCTGTTAAGAAGAAAGCCATAAATAAGTTTAAGGTGTAACCTGAAGTAAGATATATAAGTTCATATATCTTTGTCCATTTTCTCAATTATTTCTAGTACTTTCATCCAAGAGTTGTATAAAGTTGTAAGTCTGGTAGTTCTGTTCTTCAAAGTAGATATTTCCATTTGTCCAACTGTTCTAACTAAATTTTTTAATTCATTAAATGTAGGAGGAGTCTCACTTTTCCAGTGAATGGTGATGATTTTGCCAGCTGCTGCCATTAAAGTCCATAAGATTTGAAAATCTTTTTTTGGCATACAATCTGGAACAGGAGAGTTGAATAAAATCATAGATTTTGATAATCATCATTAAAAACAGTCTGAAAAAAAAATATTAATATTATTCCAATACAAAGTAAGTCACTAACATTCATACAAAATATGTTGCCAGTTTGCTCTTATTTTTGTCTGACATCTCCAACATAGATCTTCACTTGCATACATCTTAGATAATTTATGTGGTGTATAAAAACTTCTATTCAAATATCTCCATGTGAATAACTGCAAGTTTATTGATAATGATGAGTTCTTGGAAGATTTTAAGATAATCTTTTTTTCCTTTTTGTTAGGAGGATGATTATTTATCTGTGTATAATAATTCCAGTAGGTGTCTATTTGGTATATTTTTGTTGTTTTAATTATTTTGTAAATGTTAGATAGATATCCAGCACCTTGATAAGGTTGATTATTAATTATAATAATGTAATCAATACATTTTAGGACAGTATATCTAACTGTATCTTGCATTTGTCCAATTCTGTTTATAAGATATTGTCTTAGATTTTGCAAAAGTAGCCATGAGTCATTATATCATTATTTATATTATATTTTCTGGTTATCTGATCTTTAGTTAATATTTTCTCTTGTTCTACCAGTTGATGCCAGTAGCTTATTAAGCCTATCTTGAGCATATTCATTTTCTGAATTTGGTATGTATCAAGGATAGTGGGTGTGAAGGCTATAGGAAAGATCAGAAAGAACCATGAATTAATATTTGGGACTTTGTTTATGAACAATTTAAATGTTGTTAGTGTGATGTTCATATATTTGGATGGCAGTTTTTTTTATTTTTGCCTTCTAGATAATCTTTTAACATCCAAACTAAAGGAAATGGTATTATAGTTAAATGATCTGATCTGTTGTTATGACTAAGTTCAATATAGACCTGTTCATGTAATTGTTTCCATATAGGTTTGTAGTGAGCATTTAACCATAATGTTATATTTTTAACAACAGAGGACATAATATATATCTCAATATCAGGTAAATTAATTCCTCCATCTTCCCAGTTTGGTAAATGTTTATCTAAAGCAATTTGGGGGTTGTTTGGGAACCATAAAACATTTAATATTAGTTTATTATATCTCTGAGTGATATACTTGGGAGGTGGCAGTGAAAAACTTTGTATTAGATATAATACTTTAGGAAAAATAATTGATTTAATGAGGTATAATCTGTCTCCCATTGTAAACATATATTTGTTCCAGGTAGATATCACTTGCTCTATTTTATCTAGTGTTTTATCATAATTATATATAAGTGAGTCAGTTAAGTCTTCAAGTAGATCTATGCATAAATGTACTATTTTATTATCCTCTGCTATGTATTTGGAATATTTTTTGTTTATAAGTTTTTTGTTTTAGTATTACATGACATAATTTTTGTTTTGCTTTCATTGAACTGTAAACCTGAAATAGTTTGAAAATTATTTATTTCTTTAAACAAAGCTTGTAAAGATGCATTAGTGTCTGATAGGGTAAGAAGTATACAGTCTGCAAATAATTGTAATTTAAGAGATAAAGTTTTGTTGATGCAGATGCCTTTAATATTACTATTTGATCTTATCTGATTTGCAAATGGTTCTATAAGTAATGCAAATAATAGTGGTGATAGGGGACAGCCTTGTTTAGTTCCTTTTTTGATTGGTATGGGACCAGATCTATATGAACCTAATTTAACATATGCTATGGAGTCTTTATATAGTGACTGACTAAGGGTGATAAAAGATGTAGGAAAATTATACTCTTTTAGGACTAGTGTAAGGAAATTCCAGTTAACAGAATCAAATGCTTTATTAATATCTAAGGATATTATATTTAAATCCAAGTTTGCATGTTTGCTATAATCTATCAATGACAAAATTATTTTAAGATTATCATATGTATTTCTTCCTTTGATAAATCCTGTCTGGTCATTATGTATTAGCATGGGAAGAAAGTGTTTAATTCTGTCAGCATATATTGCCATGAACATTTTATAATCGATGTTTAATAAGGATATTGGTCTATATGACGAACATTGTTCCTCATCTTTGTCTGATTTAATTATTGGTGATATCAATGAATATTTCCATGAAGGTGGTATAATTATATTTTGATTAACTATGGAGTATACTTTTAAAAGTAAAGATATAGCTTGATTAGGCATTACTTTATACATTTCTGATATTATATTATCAGGACCAGGTGCTTTATTTAATTTAATCTTTTTAATATGTGATTTTAGTTCTGTCATAGTAATAGTTTTGCCTATAGTGTCAATTTGCTCCTGTGTTAATCTAATAAGAATTTTGTTTTTAAGATAATTTTGTATATCTTTGTCAGGTTTTTCATGAATGCTTAAAAGGTTATCATAGTTGTATTGTAATCTAAAGGCTTCTAATATACTATTTAGATCTGTAACTTTTTTCTTTGTATTAGGGATATATAATTCTTTTATTTGCTCAGATTTTATTATTTTTTTGTTCTATTAGCTAGTTGCCTCTGATGTGCTGGATTTGTTGAATAAGAATTTAATTGTATCTTTTCTAGGTTAATCATTGTCTTGTGATGTATAAATTCTGCATATTTGTTGTTAATTTGTAGTAATTTTTGAATTAAATCTTTATTTCCTTCTTGAATTTCTAGTATATATATATATATATATATATATATATATATATATATATATATATATATATATACATATGCTTTTAAGGAGTCCCAGATACATATTTCTGAAATGTTCTCTGTGGTATTTAGTTCAATGAAAGTTTTTATTTCACCTTCAAAAAATTATTTAAAGTCTGTTAATTTTGTAACATATGAAGGTATTCTTGTTATGGGATTATTATTTATATGCATAAGCTCCATTTCAAAAACCAGAGCATTATGATCTGATAATGGACAGTTTAGTATTTTGACATTACTTATTTTTGTTACTAGATCATTGGATATGTATATCCTGTCAATTCTGGAACTAGTCTTATATCTATGTGAGTAAAAAGTGTAAATTAATGAGTCTGGGTCAGCAAATTCATTTATATCTTTTAGGAAGATTGCATCTGTAAACTTCGAAAGTGTCTTTGATATAGGTAACTTTTTTCTTTTACTTTTTGAATCTGTATCTTTGTCATCTATTATGCAGTTGTAGTCTCCTCCCATTATTAGACTACCTTTAGTTAAATGTAATATTTCTTCAGTATGATGTTTTACTGTTCCTACGCCAAGTCCTGGTATCCACTATAGGTTAACTAAAGTGTATATTTTCATGTTTAACTCTATATTTACTAAGCAAAACATTACAGATGTGTCTTGATAAGTGTTAATTATTCTAGGAGAAATAATTGTATTATGCATTAATATGGCTACTCCTCTCTTCTTTTGCTTGTATTGAGAACTTACTAATACTGTGTAGTTATTAATATTGAGATTGTTTATATCTTTATCTAATAGATGCGTCTCCTGAAGAAATACTATTTGTGGATTGTGTAGATTTAAGTATTTATATAGACTTCTCCTTTTGATATTATTATTTAATCCATTAACATTTATAAACAGATATTTCATGTGTTCGTTTATGATTTATTTGTATGACAGCTGATATACATAGATTTAACTCTTGGTTTGCATTATATGTATAATTTACACTATTGTTTACATAGAAATCTGCTTATCTTCTGTAGACACCAAAACAGTATAAGAAAACAATGAAACTTCTAATTTAACTAATTCTAATTTATTACACCTTTTCCTATCTCTATGAGGTAATATACCTCTTTGCATGAGTAACACAAGTACCCACACAAACCTTCTAAATCTGTGACTAATGTTTAAACTAATCTCTCTAACCTCATGCTTAGTATGTCACTATTTACATATATTAACGAGTTAATATGATCAGCTAATACACAATTATATGCAAATTGGTGTGAAAGCAATAATATATATATATATACATCAATAACCTGCTTATACTTGTTAAATCTTACCTGTAGAGTTTCTTATAATCAGAGTTACAAAAACAATTTTCCAATTACATTTAACAAACTTTGTTTCATCTTAGTACAACAATTCACATTTCAATCCAACATGACACATTTGCTTTAATTCACATTGCAAAGACTCCAATACCTTGTTAATTAGTTATGTTGGTTAAATTCTCATAATACCTATGTTTTTTTTAGATTGTAGTTTCATTATACTCGCAATTTGTTTAGGGTAATTTTCCACCTCTAGAGTCTCTATCATGTAGTATCAGTGCTATAAGAATATTATTTATTCTATAGTTGTGTGAATATTTCCCATTTTCTTCCTCACTCTTTATGAAATAATTAGATTTATTATTCTTTAACTTTTGAGAAAGTAGTTTTCCAAGCCATATTCCAGAAGTCTTTACTAAAATTGTGTTGGTTTATATGACAATATATGTACATATATATAAATATATATACATAAACTTATATATAATAGTCTTTACATATTTTAAGATTCAAAATACTGAAGTAAAACATAGTGGAGAGATAGGTTCCCGACCCACAGACTGGCCAGACTTCGGAAAAGAACCTCGATGACTGGACGGGAGAGAGGAAAATCACCCTGGGGATCATAACAGTCACCCCGGCAAACAGGTGTCCAGGTAAGCAAGCAATATGGAAAGAAATAGCCAGAGAACTGCAATGACTAGACTTATACAAGCCCCAGGGTCGATATTCTCGTAGCAATCTATGAACCCACACAGCTATTCTAGTATTAGAACTTCTTAATATTACTGTATATAACTATGTATAGAGTATTGCCTTTCTGTATATCAAACAATATTTAACTTTTTTCTAACAATAACTATGCGTAGGTTGCTATTTCTGTTAGTATATAAAAAGCCTATTAAAAATTTGTTTGGTGTCTGTTTACTAAATCTAACCATATTTTATTTTATTTAGTTTAGGTGTGTTAAATGTTTAGTAATAATCAGTAACACTAAAGGGTCGACATGTAGCTTTGTAATTCAAGTGCACTAGCACTTTAAATAATGCTCGTTTTGGGATTTACTTCTTTGTCCAGGAATGCTGCAATTACGTTTTATGAAGTGCTCGCAATGAGACATAAAATATTTGGGTGTTGCTTGCGTGTGTATTTAAGGCTACTGTCTAGTGGACGGGGCGGGAAAAGTAGTGAAGATTTTTCTTGATTTCCAAGGCATCGCTCATGGTAATATTTATTTTTGCATATATTTATATGTATTATATGCAAGACATTCCTATGTTATATGTGAGACATACTACATGACACCTGCTAGTAAAACAAACAGGACCAAATGCTTTACTTCTTATAAAAGATTCAATATGACATTCTAGTGGTGTAGAATAATTTACTGTAATAGCATGCAAGGGTTTAAACTCTTAACTAACTATAACCATCCAGCACAACTCAATCATCTTCTATATACAGATTATTTTCCTTCTTCTAGTCGAAGAGTTTTAAGATGTGCTTGTTTTGAGATTTACTTCCTTGCCTAATGATATTGCATTCACATATTATTTAAATGGCATCATAGACAATCACAAAGTGGTTACAGTGAAAGTTACAACCTTTATATATTACTTGTATGCATATTTGAGATTGCTGTCTCGTGAATGGAACAGGAAAAGTAGTGAAGATTTTTCTTATCTTTCAAAGCTTCGCTCATGAAAATATTTTTCTACTGCATAGCTACAGCACAGTTTAAACATCTTCAATAAACACAACATTATCCCCCCTTCCAGTAAGGAAGCTTTGTATATATACATTAAAAAGACAATAAGAGTCCATGAGGTGTACTGGGATGTTACGACATCATAATCCATACAACCAGACATGTGCGCACACCCAAGATGTCTTTCTATCTCAGTAAAGCAAATCATTACAACAGCATTAATGGATTAAGTACTTTAACTATGCAACTCATTTAACATAAATATATAATTTTTCAAAAAATACATTTGTCTCACTCCCCTCCCTGCCCCGATCGGAAAACTTAGATTAGACATATTATATGAATGGTGCATTCAAAGATTTTATAACAAATTGCTAGTATAGTTAAATATATGGTGAAATAGTTATATCTGGTTAAATCAGATATCCATTTTCATATATCTTGAACATATTGCTATATACATTTTGTTTGTTGATGACTAAATCAGAGATGCAGAGAGAGAAAAACATTATCAAGTTTCAAATATGTTTGGTTAGACCTAAATGATAATTTACCCAGTTTATATTTATTCTAGATTTTAAGTGAAATAAAATAAATAGAAACTGTACCTGATATATTACTGTGATTAATGACTGGAAGATTTCTTGTTAGTTTTTGTGACAATGTTTAAAGTTTTGTGGTACATGTAACATATAAGTTATTTGTCCTTTAGTTTTTTTTTTCTTCTGTTCAACAGTCTTCCAGTTGTTTACTTCTGCATTTCTTTTTGGTGTACTATTTGTCCAATCCATAGGTTCTTCCTGAGTTAAAATGTTGTTTGTAGTGAGATATTTTATTGCTGAATCCACTGTTTCAAATATTTTTATTCCCACTGGAAGGAATATACGCAGTCTTGCTGGAAACAAAAGATGGGTCTTCAGTTGTTTCTTTTTCAAGATTTTTATTACTGGCATGAATTCTTTTCTTTTGAAAACCACTTTTGTAGAGTAATCATTGTCAAATCTAATTAACGCATCATTATATTTAATGGGTGAGTTAGTCCAAGCATTTTTGAGGAGGAGTTCCTTGTCTTGTGTGGAGAAAAGTTTAACAATTATTGATCTTGGTTTGTTTTTGATTAAATATGCATTGCCTGAAGTTGACAATGACCTGTGTGCACGTCCTATTCCAAAAGAAAGAGCTTCCGGTAATTTTAATACATTTGGCATCCAGGTAGTAAGAAAGTGTATTATATTATCCCCTTCTGCTTTTTCTGGCAGACCATATATTCGAATATTATTTCTTCTCATTCTGTTTTCCATGTCATCTATTTTCTCAAGAAGATGTGTATTTTGTTTCAGTAAAAATTCAGTTTGTTGTTCTTCTTGCAGGAGTCTGGAATCAATGTCATTTAAGGACTGTTCAATGACAGAAATTTGACCTTTCTGTTGTGTGAACATTTCCTGAAGTTGTTCAAGTTGTTGAGTACATTTTTGTTTAAAAGAGTCCAATTTATTATCCATCTTATCTATTTTAGTTGTCAACTCCTGAATATTTAAAATAAGTGAATGTAAATCCTTTTTGAATGTTGGGTCCTGAGGTGGATTCCTGAGATGACTCATTCTGAGTAGCTGATGCTGCTATTGATTTTCTAGTAATTAATTTGACAGGAATTTTCCAATGAAAGTTGATAAAAATTGTTCTGATGATGTCTCTAGGTATTAGAAAGTGAGTAGTAGCGAAAATATCTTCTTCTTCTTGTTTTTTTTCTCAAAATTCCTGTCAGAAATATTATTGAGGAAATAGAGCTGTGAGAAAGTGCTGTTACCAGATAGCCATCTTGGCCACGCCCCCCACCGTGACATTTCTGAAGGGTATGCAGTATGAATGTGGGATCTGTGTCATTATTTTATGTTTCCAGTCATTAATCACTTGTCAATAGTTTGTAAGTCAATCATTATGAAATTAAATATGGGCCAGAGGTATGAGTCAAACATCTGGACATTCAGCAAATATCTGAACAGTTGACAAGTGTGCAGAGAGTAAGCAATCCATACAGCAGGCCTAAGATGACACTTTAGCAGATATGTTAGAATATATCAACATTACTGATATGAATGTATTCTGCTTACCAACTGCAGGAGCACTATATCTGTGGATTCCTGACAGTTCTCAAAAAAGTAAAGGGAGAAGCAATGGCAACAGCACCACATTTTACAGTGTAACAGGGGCTGATACTTTTAATAATCTCTATCTACAGTAACTGCAGTGTTAACAAGAATGTGGATGACAACCTCTAAATGACCTTAAAACTGCAGCTATCTTAAATATCCCCACAAAAAAAAACAACCTGACAGACATATAAACTACTGTATATACACTATTACATAATGAATGCAACAGTATTCTACTGATGATCTAACAAAGCCTACCCGGAAGCTCCATCTAAGATGAAGGAGTGGCACCCACATCCAGAATGTATTGGCTAATGGATTGCTGGAAGCTGTCCTGTGTGGCAATGTTTGCCAGGAATTCTTCGGTGGTAGTGAGGGGGTGCTTTGCTGCAGGTCCACCACCAGTGACCTGATGATCATGTGTCACATCATCTGCACACCTCATTGCAGCATGAATCATGTCCATGGCTCTGTGTCATACCTGCTCGTAGCTGTGATTGTCTTGCCTAACTATATTAAGGTTTTGGACCAATTCATCTCACAGGGGTCCACATTCTGACACATTGGCCAACCCTCTGGACATCAGGACTACATGATGTTGGCATAATGCTTCAGTTATGAGGTTATTCTCTGCCTCAGAAAAACAGGGGCCTATGGTGAGCAGGCATATTGTTTACTGAAAGACAAAATAATAATAACACATATAAGGATCACATAAAGTACAAATAAACTGTGTACAGATAATGCAGTATAGGAAGGCTCTCAGTATTTACCACTTGATTACAATTTAAAGATTCAACAATGGTCAAAAAATAACAGGAGGGTACAAAACAAGAATAGCATGAGGAACATATCCTCATTTGTGCCATAGCATATATTCACTATGCTCACACACCCAATACAACAGTCCATTCTAGTTTCTGCCATAGCAGGAACTCACCTCCTCCCCCCCAAAAAAAAAAAAAAAAAACAAACAAAATAACAGGCTAAGTGGCAATTGTGCTAACCAAACAAAAGTATAATGTTAAAAGATTTCTCAAAGTACCTAGCCATAAAACATGTATGCAAAGTTATCACACAGCATTATACCTACGGCCTACTCTACATCCTCAGTACCTCTCAAATGGCTGGAATACAAGGGCCTATATTAGAACACCGAAGTTTCAAAATTCGAATGTTCTAATATCGAACCCTATACAATGAAAGTTGAAAACATCGAACATACAGAACAGCAAATTTTTTCCTAGGGAAAATATTTGCTGTTCCAAAACACATACACACAACACAAGCACACCAAACAAACAGCAATCCACACACATACACCTAAAATCTTACACCTAACCCTCCACTAAATTATACATACACTACTAACTATCCACTTACCTTAACACAAACCCTAAACCTAAGATCTGTCAATATCGCACACTCACCTCACCCGCGCTCTAACCTTAACTCACCTACCCAGCCCTAACCCTCACGTCCACACAATCGCACACTTACCTGACCCACGCCCTAACCCTAACTCACCTAACCCACCCTAAACCTCACATCCACACAATTGCACACATACCTAACACGCGCCCTAACCCTCACGTCCACACAATCGCACACATACCTAACCCGCACCCTAACCCTAATTAACCTAACCCGTGCTCAGTCGTACACTTACCTGAACCCTACTCGTAATTTTCCACCATAGCGCTGAACATACTGAAGCAACAGAAATGGACAACTGAATTCTTTCCCTAGGAGAAAATTTGGTTTTCTGTATCTTCAATATTTTCAGCTTTCACTGAATACAGGTCGATATTAGAATATTCAAAGTTGTGAAACTTCGATATTCTAATACTGACCCGGAAAACAAGACCATGTCATGAGTAGAGTTCTAACAAATGCTTACTGGTTTACTTCACATTATTCCTAAGTACATTCCACCATATGCATTACGTAGGTAACAAAATGGATACATACCTGATGGAGTACAATACTTCTCTGTCGAAATATACTGATCCAAAAGAAATATGTAACTGAGTTTGACTTTTGAAGTCACTCTCATCCACATTGGTTTGCCTAGCTACATGTTTGCCTTTTTATAATGGTATACAGTACATTAGTAATTTATTGCATCTTACCTAGTCTGTGCTTCAGAGATGCTACTTGCAGCTTGCACTGCTGAATTGCATGCTAATCAACCAATCCCATGGAGCTACTCAACAAGATATAAGGCATTAATGCAGACACCATGCCATTCTTATATATGGAGTGAGAAAGTAGCGGAATACAGATAAAACATAAGCAGAGACAGATTGTTAGTAGCAGCTACATTTTACATACACTTGTCTATGCTACAGGCTGAAGCTGATACTGCTGCTGCCAACAGCCATAAACAGAGAAGGTGAAGACTTTGCAGGCTGACAACACAGTAGAAGAACTGTGGGACCTCTGGCAGCCTTGAGTCACATACAGAGTCAAACACAGGGAGCCCATCTCACTGGCAAATAAGGTATGTGTTAAAGTTAGTAACAGACTACCAGGGGACATGCTTGGTGAGTCATAGGCATCAGCACCCAGGACCTTGCAAACATTCCTGCATGCTATGCTACAACATGGCAGAGAACACATATATTTTAACATAAGTTCTGAGAAGAGGGTCACAAGTATGCTACAATTGTAACTTATATCACACTACTCTCCAGTAATGTGTGCCATACATCACAGTCATATACACATGAGAACAACACCTTGGGAACAGGGAAGGGTCTACATTAACCATAAGATCTACCATTTGAACACCTGCCAAGTCATGTGTAATTTCATGGGAATTATTTGGATCATAGGAAGTTACTAGGCATTCCAAGCCTAGCCAAGTTCTACCCTTATTGTCAGAATCAGCACCTATTGTCCCTGTTAAAGAGGGACACAGGTGTAACCCCCAGGTTGAATTTATGGTTACCCATCCAATTGTCCAGACTGCGTTTGAAGAGGGCCAATGAGGTCCTCTGTTTGACATGAAGTGGAAGTCTGGTCCAGAGGTGTGGTAACCTCTGGGAGACAAATCAGTCCCTCCAGCAGGTTCTATTAATGTCACATACCAAGTTAAGGTTTTTAGAGTGAGTAGCCCATGTACCATTTGACTTACAGATATGCAGCATTTCCAATAAAGCAGTGTCAGAGATTGCCTTGTAAGCAAAGCAGAGATAGCCTCTGAGTAGTCTGTATGAATCAGAATAAAGTGACAGTGATTTCAGATGATCCACATAAGACAGATGCTGAAAATCTTGAATTTTCCTTGTGAGGAACCTTTGTGGTCTCTCCAATTGTTGCAGGTGCTTGGAAAGGTACATACCAAAAGAAGAGTTGTACTCAATTATTGGCCTGATGAAGGAACAGTACAGGGAGGTTATAACTTCTTTTTTTTCCTGGATGTAATGCCCTTACTTATGAAATGAGCAATATAAAATGCCCCTCTTGCCATTGTGGAGACATGGTGGTCAAAGTTAAAGTTGCTGTCAACCTGTGTGCCCAGGTCTCTCACCACTGAGTGCATACTTAAGGTGTTGCTATTGATTTGGTAGTTAGCAGGAACACCACTCTTGCAGAAAGGGGTGATAATACCTTTTTTGCATTAAGCTTAAGGCCATGACTTTGGCAGCAATCATTTGTTTGTGTAAGACATCATTTGGAGATGCTATTACTGTTCCCAGTTTGCAATCTTCACCAACCTTTGTCAGCCACAGATCTTTAGTTTTTGCTTGTACTTCAGAGAAATGGATTCCAAACATTAGAGGTCCCAGAAATGATCCCTGTGGAACACCACTGGTTACAGCTCTACTGCTGGAGGTGGAGTCCCCTATTTTGACTATATGGGTTATATCAGTGAGCCAGTTAGTGACCCATCTAATGATATAAGGATTGATACCTAGCTGGGTGAGTTTGTCAATGATGCCTGACTGGAGGGTAGTGTCAAATTCCTTGGCTAAGTCTAGGTAGGTTGTATGAACACATTTCCCCTCATCCAGGACCTTGGTGACTGTTTTAAAGAAATCCACCAGGTTTAACAGGCATATTCTCCCTTCAACAAATCCAAACTGAGTAGTGTCAAGTGTTTGGAGATTACCTATATCTTTGTTGATAAGGTCCATGATGATTTTCTCCATGGCCTTGCAAATAAGACTAGTCAGGCTAATAGGTCTATAGTTCATGGGGTCAGTGGAAATACCACCATTGTGCAAGGGAATAATGATGGTCATTTTCCAGAAATACCACCATTGTGCAAGGGAATAATGATGGTCATTTTCCATTCAGCTGGGATGAAGCCAGTGCTTAGACTATTAATGGAAAGAGTACCCAATGGTGTTGCTAATTCCTGTTGGAGCCCATGTAGGATGCAGCCTGAGATGTTATCTGATCCCATAGATGCTGTGTTTCTGGCCTTAGACAGAGCATTTATGACCTGCTCTTTAGACATACAAGGTAGGGTACAGGTAGTAGGGATGTCATGGGATACATGTGGTGGGGACAGGAGAGTGAAGTTTTCACAGAACTTGGCCAACAGGCTATGTCCCACAGGCTCAGTATATGTGGTAATAACTATCAGTTTGGCATAAATCTGGGCCTTTCCTTTTAGGTTACATATGTAACGTAAGAATGCCTTAAGGTTGTCCTTAGTTGAGGAAGCTAATTTGTATTGCTTTGGAGGATTTCACAAGCTGTCTTATCTGCTTGTTTAAGCTGAGGAGGGAGTGTTTTCAGTTTAGGCCTTGCTCCCTTTTAGTCTTAGACAACAATTTATTTCTCTTATTGTAAAGCCTGTTAATGGCAGTTGTCCACCAGGCAGGTTTGCTCTTCCTTAAGGTACTTGTTTTGGTCCTATCAGGTATAGTCAAGTCAATGCAGTTATACAGGTGCTTGTATAAAGCTTTGGTGTAGAACTCAGCATAGTTGCCAGTTACATCTGAGTGGGTGCTAGACTGAAGCTATTTCTACCATCCTGTAAGAGGTCATAATCTGCTTTGAAGAAGTTTTTTTAGCTTAGTTGATGCTGGGGGCTCAGGTGCAGCAGTTACTTTGAATGAGACTCATTTGTGATCAGATCTCACCAGGGAAGACCTCGTAATGATGTTGCTGAAGTGGTCCCCCATACTGGTAATTACCAGATCTAGAATGTTGGTACCCCTTGTGGGGGTGTCAACCAACTGGTCCAAGGCATTGGAGTTAAAGTTGAAGAACCTTTTGGCAAGTGAGTTTGAGCATGAGTAATTTACCCAGTCAACGGATGGGTAGTTAAAGTCGCCGAAAACCATGGTGCTCAGATGTATCTTGATAGACTCAAGTAGATCCAAATAGTGGGTGTCCTGATTCATGGAGAGGACCTGTAGCTGGTAATGACTTGAATACGTGTCCAACAGCAGTTAATTGCACCTGAATTCTCTCCAGGTAATTGTACTGTTTAACCAATCTGGATGTATGAATATTGGTACACCACCTCATTTAGTTTTCACACCTTCAGTTTGTGGTCTGAATGTGTGGAAGGAGGTGTAACCCAGTATGGCTGGCATGCTTTCCACAGCCTCGAACTAGGTCGCCGTGACTGCACAAATATGAGGTGAGGACTGCTTCCAGTAAATGCAGTTTCATGTTAAGACTCCTAGCATTTAGCAGCATAACCTTGGTTGTTTTTAGATAGAGTTTTTATGTCAGGAATTTTGTCTTTGAGACACTGTCTAAAGAAGGCAATATGGGCATGGTAACAGCCTTAGCCAGTAGCCATAATCCAAGGGGTGACAGATAAAGACCATCTCTGGCAAAGCAATGAGGTCTGTCGATCATGTCATCCCAGGCCGACAGATACTGGATCCCCTTAGAATGACACCAGAAACTCAGCCAATTATTGAAGCCAGTCCTTTTCTGTTTGTATTGGGGCATCATTCTAGGTGAAGGTAAAATGCTGCTTAAGGGTAGAGACATACCTGACTGAGACACATAGTCTGAGATCTCAGTCATATCTCTCTTCATATAGTCCAGACAGGTATGTCTCAAGTCGTTCACACCATCATGGACTATGACAGAGTCATAACTGTATCTGTTGTTAAGACACTTGAGTGCATATGTGATATGGCTGGCACCTGACAGAGAGCAGACTTTGAACTTTTCCTTATCCAGCCTGGTGAGAAGTACATCTGCGTGTCTCATGATGGAATCATCTATGACAAATACATTTGGCTTTGTGTTTTGCCTTAAGGGCTTGACAGGTGAGACACTGGTGCATGAGTTATTATGTGTATTGTGTTCTGTAGAGAAAGTATGTGTAGCGTGCTTGTGTTTCTGTTTGGGAGGTCTCTGATGTTTAGGTATGTTTCTGGTGAGGGCCTCTGCATATGTAGGTATGTGTGATATGGATTTGGGTGGAGTAGGAAGTAAGGTGTATATGCTGACAACCCATCATTGTAATATGTACTGACTGGTGTGTGAGAGAGCGTGGATTGAAGGTTCTTAATATAATTACCTGTCAGAGTTTGTGTGGACTATGAATAGAGGGTTGCCGGTGAACATGAGGCGGTTGCTACACTGCCTCAGGATGCCCATCCAAACCAAGATGGCTGGAAAAACTGTGGGAAGTTGTCTGTCCATAATGTTTGGCAAATTTATATGGTCAGGAAAAGAGGTCACACTTTGGAATGGCTAGTGGGTGAGAGGTGTGTTGGTACCTCGCAGCTAGGCTTAGTGTTCCACCTGACATAGAGTAGGGCTAACAAAAACCTCTGGAGGACCACAAGCAAAGTGCTAAGGGAAAATTTAGCAAGCAAAACATTTGTGTTTATAACCAGCAATGGTAAGCACTGCTATGCAGCAGTGCACAATGGTGTGCTACATGCCAACAAGCACAAATGCAGGGCTTAAATAAAATAAGAAATAACCCTTTTAACTCAAACTAGCCAAGAAGGGTACTGTCTCTGAGCTCTAGTCCAATCACCCTCAATTAGATGTGACCCAGACAGCACTCTCCTCCCACAAGGGTGCAGAAGGGCCTTCACCAAGAAAGATGTTTTGAATTTGATATTCAGAAGTTACATAACAGACCCAGAAACAGTAATCCTGGAACTGGGGTATGTTACAGCTGAACTAGTACAATGTACAGTAAAATATGGCAAAAGCAGTTCAGACAACAATTCAAACAGACAGCAGAATGCAAGCACAAATTAAAAGTGCAATACAAGAGCAAAAACCGGCACTCGTAGTTAGTTGGAAGCAACAGATGCTCATACCTTTCAGTATTCTCAGTGAAGAGATGGTTTTATTGCTCAAGTGTAACCAAACAGTCCAGATTCAGCAAGTCTGAATCCAGCCTATGCTATAAAATGCAGAAGTGCTAGAAATTCAAGGTATATAAAACCACAGTAACAACAGCAAAAAACAGTTTAAATAAACCAGCAATGCACCAGCAATTTCCAGCTTTGAAGGGTGTAGGCCACACTCTCCTGCCGCAACAGTCTAGACCACAAACCTTCCTAATGTAAAACAACTGGTTTTGGAGCCCAAGTGCTTAAGCCAGAACTAAGACACTTCAGAATAACAGACACAATAGGCCTTCAACTAGCATTTTCCAGCTTAAGAGTGTGTAAGGCTATCCTCTTCTGCTGCAAGAGTTTAGACCACAAATTTTCATAATGTAAAGTAACTTGTTTGGAACCCAAGTGCTTAAACCCGAAGAAAGGCATTTAGAATAATAGGCACAATAAGCCTTCATCAGCAATTCCCAGCTTAGAAGGGTGCAGGTCACACTTTCCTGCTACAAGAGTCTAGACCACAGCCTTTCTAATGCTAATATAAAATAGCTGGTTTGGAGCCCAAGTGCTTAAATCAGAGCTAAGACACTTTCAGAATAACAGACACATGAGCCTTCGACCAGCAATTCACAGCTTAGAAGGGTGTAGGCTATCCTCCCCTCCCACAAGAGTCTAGGCCATGATCCTCCTAATGTAAAATAACTAGTTTTGAGCCCAAGTGCTTAAACCAGAACTAAGACACTTTCAGAATAACAGACACCAGCAATTCCCAACTTAGAAGGGTGTAAGCTATCTTCTCCTCCCAGAAGAGTACAGACCACAAACCTTCTTTATGTAAAATAACTGGCCTGAAGCCCAAGTCCTTAAACCAAAACTAACAGAATAATTTATTTATTTATTTATTGTATTTGTTTATCAGGAAAATCCACTGGACCTAAAAGAGCCCATTTTCAGTGGAGGCCTGGGGAGAAAAGCTCTGACTAGAACATTGGTACAGAAAATATTAAACATTAATTAGCACAAAAGTAGATATGGTAAAAATGTGCCAACGTATGACTGGAACCACAGAAAAAGCCAGGAAATAATTTACAGGTTTTGTTCACTTTTAATATAACATGAACTTCTTCAGAATAATTGTTACAACCTCTAGTACCATTTAAATATTGTTCCACATAAAACATGTGACCTTCAGTGACCAGTTACTGATGTCCTAAAACTGAAGGTCACATGTTTTATGTGGAACAATATTTAAATGGTACTAGAGGTTGTAACAGTTATTCTGAAGAAGTTACATTTTTACTTAGTTTGGTTGTGTGTGTTTTGAAAAGTAGATATGGTGTTACAGATAGTGATTACAGTAATATATACAGAATATATACATAAATGCAGGAATTTTGTTGGTTGCCAGATGAATTCAATCAGAGAGGTTTAAACAGAGATATATTAATCAGCATTATTGTACCAGTATCAACAGGTGATAAAAATAATAATTATGGAGAAAATATCATCAGTCAGCAGTAGCAAAAAGCATAGGATGATAGTTAGCATATAAGGAGAAGGAGGAAGCTAGATTATAGAGTATGTATATAGCCAGAAAGATTTGAGATGTTCTTCAGTATTTGTTTTAAGGTGGTGGTGCTGACTGTGCTTCTTATAGAAGGTAGAGCAGTGAGCTGAATAGTTTGCCGATGGTGAAGGAATAGAGGAGTTGACCAGCAGGTAAAGTGGGCTTTTCTACTTTTAGAAGTAGATGATTTTCAGATCTTAGTTGCCTGCTGGGTTGGTATTGGGTGAATAGTGTCAAGACAGCAGGACAGTTTATGGGTCTGTAGATTATTTTGAGTGCTGTAGTTAGTTGGGTAAATGAGAGATGGTGGGGGAGTTCCAGCCAGTCTAATTGTTTCAGTGAGTTACAGCGGTGGGATGAGAATTTGGCCTTGGTGGCAAATTTAGCTATTCTGTTGTAGCATATTTCAAGTTTGGATTTTGCAGAATTGTGGATATTAGTGAGAAGAGGGGTGCCATAAATGAGAGAGGGTAATAAAAGGGTGATTGCAAGGGTTTGTCTAGTACAGAGGCTAAGAAAGTGTTGGTGCCTGTAGAGCATACCGAGCTTTTGGTGAGTGTCTATGATATTATTGCTTATGTGCAAAGTTGAGGTTTTCATCTATAGTAATGCCTAGTAGTTTAGTGTGTGGGGCAATTTATATAGTGGCATTGTCTTAGGCTTTTATAGTGAAGAGTTTTTTTTTATCTAGGGGAGTGGTTTTCTTAGGGGTAAAAATAACAAGTTTAGTTTTTTTGGATTTAGGGCAAAATAATTCTTAAGCATCCAAGACTCAGTAGAGGTGAGAGCATTCTGGGTGATTTGCTGGAGTTCAGAGCTAGAATGTGCAGTGCATATTATTGTAGAGTCATCAGTATACTGGATTACTGAGCATTGTGGGACTGTGGAGTGAAGTTTATTAATAATGATGCTAAATAAGAGAGGACCAAATATGAAGCCTTGGGGAACCCCTGTGGAAGTATAGAGGAAGGGAGAGTAAGAGTGTTGCCATTTTGGTAGATTGCTACCTATTGGAGAGATAACTATCAAACCACTGTAGGGTAGGTGGGGAAATGTAGAGGGTAGATAGTTTGGAGAGGAAGATGGTGTGGGAAATGGTATCAAAAGCTTTGGATAGGTCTAGACAAAGAGAAGTGATTATTCTGCCGGAATTCCATGCCCAGTTGGCTGTATCTAGGAAGGAGAGGAGGGCAGTAGTGGTGCTGTTTTCTGGTCTGAAACCATGTTGACTGGGTGATAGAGTTTGGTTTTCAAGCAGGTGGTTGAGGAGTCAGGCATGGATGCATTTTTCCAGTATTTTAGAGAGGGATGAGAGAATTGGTATGCTCCAAAAGTTTGCGGTGTCTGTGTTGGTGCCGCCTTTGTGTAAGGGGAGAATGTATGCTTTCTTCAGATGTCTGGGACTAGAGATTCTTTATTCAATATGTTAATGAGTATGCTGATGGGATAAGATATAGTGTTTGCAGCTAGCTGCAGGAAGTGTGGGGGCAGGTTGTCAAAGGCCAGAATGCAGATTTTTAAGTTAAGTAAACATTTTTTTTATTGTGACTGTGTGTATGGGGGAGAATTTTAGGTTAGAGTTGAGGGTAGGATTGTTTTCTGGCATGATTTAGTCATCAGCTGTCTTGGTGGTGGTGATGCTAACTGTAGAAAAGGTGGTGGTTAGGTTAGCTATGGTGTCAGTTATGTAGGAATTGAATAGGTTGGCAAGTTTAGCTGGGGTTTTGTCTGGGTCAGGGGATGGGTTGCTTTGAGAGCCTGGGTGTAATAGTTGGTTAATGGAGGATTAGAATTTTTTGATTATCTTTATCTTGGCTTTGTAGATGGAGGTAGTAGGCTTTTTAATGTCTGGTTATTAGTAATTTTGCCTGATTATAGAGTTGCTTGTATTGTAGTAGAATTGAGGGGGTCTTTGTTTTTCTGTCACAATTTTCAGATTTTATTGCTTGTGGACATGACTTCTTTGGTGGATTTTGAGAGCCAGGTTGCATGGCTATGTTTTATCCATTTTTGGCGGCTGGGTGCTTGTCTATTTAGGATGTCTAGGAATGTTGAGTTAAAGAATTCAACAGCCTCATTAAGTAGTAGCGGTTTGAGGGGTGCCCAATTTACCTTAGCTATGGTATCATTAAATATGGACGGTTGGAACTTAGTCAAATTTCTGGTTCATTTTTATTGGTGTTGGCTTGGGGTTGGGAAGATTTGTGTACGATATAAGCTGGGTGGTGGTCGCTAGTGGTATTAGGTAGTATGCCTGCAGTGGTGATATTGTTAGGGTTGGACACTAATATCCAGTGATTGTGGAGCCCCAATTGTTATTTTATTGGGGTCTGGTGGTGTCTTGAATTAGTTGGGAGAATTTGTAAAGGTTTATGTTTTTTGAGAGGTTCTTTTGGGCAATGTCTAGTGGGTCTATATTAGAACATTGAAAGTTCATTATTTTGAATGTTCTAACATTGAACCCTATTCAGCAAATGCTGAAAATAGTGAAATGACAGATAACCATTTTTTTTTCTAAGGAAAGAATTCAGTTGTCCTTTTCTGTCGTTTTGCTATTTTCAGAGCTGTGGTGGAAAGTTACGGGTTGGGTTCAGGTAAGTGTGTGATTGGGGGTGGGTTAGATGAGTTAGGGTTAGGGTGCAAGGGAGGTATGTGTGCGATTGTGTGGACGTGAGGGTTAGGATGGGTTAGGTAAGTTAGGGTTAGGGAGCGGGTGAGGTGAGTGTGCGATAGTGACGGACCTTAGGGTTAGGGTTTGGGTTAAGGTAAGTGGATAGTTAGTGGTGTTTGTACAGTTTAGTGTAGGGTTAGCTGCAAGATTTTGGGTGTATGTGTGTGGATTGCTGTTTGTTTGGTGTGCTTGTGTTGTGTGTATGTGTTTTGGAACAGCAATTTTTTTTCTTAGGGAAAAATTTGCTGTTTTGACTGTTCGATGTTGTTAGCATTCTCTGAATAGGGTTCAATGTTAGAACATTCGAAATAATGAACTGTCTAGCCAATCAATATTTACATCACCTAGGATGATGGCTTCATCATCTATGTTTTGGGATGTCCAGGCAAGTATGTTCTCTAATATTGGCATGTTGTTTCCTGGAAGAATATACAGAGCAATTATACAAATGTTTTTATGATTAAGTTTTAATATAGAGATTAGTACTTCAGCTGGGGAAAGTTAAATATTGGTTTTGAGTAGAGAAGTAAAGTGTATTTGCTAGGGAAGAGTTTTGCTACTCCCCCTCCTCTCTTGTGGGGCCAATCAGCTCTTAGGCATGAGTAGCCTGGTGGGAGAAATTCTGTGTCTTTTACATACGACTTCAAACAGGTTTCGGTAGCTGCTATAACATTGGGGTTGTCTTATGAAATCCATGCCTGGAGTTCAGGTATCTTGTTTCTAAGGCTTTGGAGATTTATGACCGATAGCATGACAGATTTGCTAGGTTTGTTGGGGCTGGGGGAGGTGGGGGTTGGGTTGTATATCACCACCCTGGAATATAATGCTTTGGCAATTTATGTGGGTTATACTTATTCGTTTTTTCCCTAAGAATGGTGTAGTTGCTGCTGGTGGTGTGACAGTGGGGTGTGTCTTTGGAGAGGTAAAATTTTGACTTTGGACAGTGCAGAGATATTATTAAATAAGCTAGGGATGTCCGAGTAACTTGATAAATGTGGTTTATGTGTGATGGTTGTACATGTGGATGTAGGACGTATGTTGGGTGTCTGCAGAATTGTGATTATAGTTAGAAGAGAGAGTGTAAGTGGAAGAAGTGAGATCATAGTAATAGTGATGGACATGATGGTGGTTGAGTGCAGTGTGGTAACCAAATGAATATGAGCAGGATAGCAATTACAATTTAATTAGGCTACTAACAAGTGATAATACATGCAGCAGAATAAATGCAATTGAACACTTTAAGAAGAAGCATCACAAGCAAAATAAGGTAATAAAGTAGTAGGAAGAGACACAAATACAGTAAAATCAGCTGAACAAAGTGTATTTTTTTAATCAGGTTATTAACAAGCAGTAATAAATGCACTAGAATAAATACAACTGAACACTTTTAAGAACAAACAACAAAAGCAAAATAAAGTAATAAAGTAGGAAGGCGCACAAATACAGTAACAGCAGCTGAATAAAGGATATTTTTAATCAGGCTATTAACAAGCAGTAAAAATGTAGCAGAATAAACGCAATTGAACACTTTTAAGAACAATCAGCAAAAGCAAAATAAAGTAGTAAAGTAGGAAAACACACAAATACAGTAAAAGCAGCTGTGTAATTCTTTTTTTTTTAGTTAAGTAGAAAGGGAGGAAACAGAAGATAATTCAAGGTTAAGAAACTAAGTGGGTGCGCCTTCCCAAATGATCTCACTGTACTCAATAGAATGAGCTGATGTGATGAGACTAGGAGCAGTGTGCAATATCAAATTTATAGTAGAGGTGGGCAACTCACAAGCCACCAAGTTTTAAGAATGACAGTTGGGCAGGTGGGTGGGAAAACAGAACAGAAGAAACCCTGAGAACAGACGTAACCCTGAGATATGTTCATAAAACACAGCTTTTGCAGAATATTGTTAAAACAGCAACCTAACAGCAGTACAGTAACAAATGAATGCAGCACAGGGTTGTTAAAAATCACTGAAACAGTTAGAGCAAGTGCAAAAATATACTAATATCAGCTTTGTATTTCCAGACTGTTTTAATCCAAATTTAGCCAGCCACAGGTGAACAGCCAGGCACAAAACAGCAGAATCCTACAAAATATAAATCTTTTATTCTAGCAAGATAAGAAACTTTTCTAAAGTTAAAACCTCAGACCAATCAGATAAAACACAAAAACCTATTGACCAGTGCTTGCCACCTAAATAAAATGGAGACAGAATCAGAACAGAAGTAACCCTGAGATATGTTCACAAAACACAGCTTTTGCAAAATACTGTTAAAACAGCAACCTAAGAGCAGTACAGTAACAAATAAATGCAGCACACATTAAATATCACTGAAACAGAGCAAGTGCAAAAAATATACTTTCATCTTACTAAAAGTGTGTGCTGGCAGCCCTTGCAGTTAGCATGACTTCCATATTTTCCACATTCCTCAGCTGCACCAGATGTGTGCTATGGAGGATATCTCCAAGGCTCACTTGGGTGTGGATGCATGCTATGCACTGGAGTCATGGCTGATGAAACCCATTAGAGAGACACACACACACACACACACACACACACACACACACACACACACACACACACACACACACACATACACACACACACACACACACACATACGTGCGGACACCTTAATGAGACATACAGTCCAACATGTAATGCCACGGAGCATGTTTTTCTGCTACTGCATTTACAGTGCCAGTACCTACACCTACATACCTCTGGTTGAGGGCACAATTACAATCCACTGACACGTCCCTCAATGCTCATAGTATGTGTTATGCTACCCTAGTTAATATAGTGGAAACAGCTGCAGGAGGATCATCTAGGGGAGGGGAACACATCCTACTGACAATGCCAAAGTCACCACAGCCACAGGCCAATGATGACTCAGAGGAAGAACCAGCAGCAGGTGTGGTTGTAGGCAGACATAGCCATGCTCAGTAAATCCTTGCATTGGCTATGAGACAAGCCATAGTACACTGACTCAACACCTAGGAGGCTAAAACTATCCTCTAACATCACTATACATTTATACTAGGAATGCATTACAAATAACAGTTCTCAACCATAACTAAATCATACAACAGGCAAGATACCAGACATGACGAGTAACCAGACCAACACAGTCTTGTTTGTACCATAGCAGACACACATCTTTGTTCCCTCACCCCCAAAAGAACAGTCAATGCTTGTTTGTGACATCCAACCTGTCTTTCCTTAGTTGGCAGACACATATCATATTATTCCCAGTTAATATCCTTTGACATTGTAAATGCAATGATATTGAATGGTGTACACACTATATGTCCCAGTGTACTGGACAGATAACTGATGAAACACAGAGATGTAAAATAGTGCTGTATATTTGCAAGCAAACATCATAACAGGGTGTGTAATCAGTAACTGCAGTATTTTAGAAGTGAAACACTTCACTAAATGTACAGGTAACATGCAATACTTTATTACCATTGTACATTATTTTCAATTTGATTGCGTCCTGGACATCTCTCTGAATTGTACAAATTTTTGCAGAATGTCCAGCAATTGGACTCATATATTTGGTCTGTTTCTCATAAAATTGTGGTTTTCTGGTAAATCACTGGCAAATCATTGAGGACTGAAGTCAGGAAATAATGGCACACATTTGAGTTTCAGACTTCATATCCTTCAGAAAAATTCATGCTAATGTATAACCTGTTATTATATAGACTTCCTAAGCATGTAAGACCAATATTTAAAAATTGTCCCTATTTTTAGGCATTTGTCCCCCCATTATTTGTGCCTTTTTCCAGATTCCTTGCTCTAAGAGGTTGACAGGTATGGTGCTGGATGACTGTTGATGCTTGCTACAAAGGTGTATGTTTGAAACACAGGGTTAATTCACCCATCCTGTGTTTGGCATGCACACTGGATGGTGAACTGGATTGTAGAACTATGTACGGATATTTCCTGTGTAGTAACATAGTCTAGTAGTGTATGTTATACACTGATTTTATATTCTGCCTATTATCACTTGTTTATACTTCAATATTTGGAGCCACTGTTTTCGTTTTGCTGTGCATAGCACAAACCGCAAACTCTAGAAGTGGACCACACAGGTAGTAGATGGGAACCAGACATTTAAAAATAGTCCTGTGATGCAGTCTCTTAATGTCAGTCTGCATAACACAAACTCGCTAAGTGCCATTGCACTGCGTGTAACAGTGAGAACCTCAGGATAAATATTAATGTAGCAGGTCTTCATGTAACTTCTTCCGTGGCTGTAGATGTTAAGTTTTAGCCTGACATTCACATGGTCCTGGGTTCTGATAGAAAAATTGCAATTTCTGTTTTACTAACGTGACCTTGCATTACATAGCAATGTCAGTAAACATGCACATGTATTCTTTAATCCTTCTACTGCCAACAGCTGAGAGTGTAGGACAACATGGATAAGGTCCAGGGTTCTAATACAGCAGACGTCTGTCTTTTTTCAGTGGTGTCCCACTTCACATTATAGTCACCCTCAGTTATAGCAGTTGACCTAGTATTTCTTATTTCCTAAGTATTTTCCTGATGGATGACACACTAATATTGTCAATTATGTACTGATATGATAATATCTGTATTAGTTAACTTCTCTTTATTGTTTCCCACTGCACAAACATGAACAACATGTTTGTATGATGCTAAGCAGTGTGCACCAGTTTCAAATGTTGCAAAATCCAACAGTGTGCAGTCTTATTATCTGTCACAACTGGAATTGTTGGCAAAAGTCATTATACATTGGCTTTCATCTGCATTAGACATGGCTAGTGTTTGGGGACAGGTTCTGAGATTTCAGTCTCAAAGGTGAGGTGTGCAGGAGTCCAAAGTATTTGTTGGATTCCTAGTGAATGATTATGATCCCTGGCTGTTGCAGGATCACTATTATAGATCAGATTACAAATCAGATGCATGGAATAGTTTCACCTGGGATTTGTCCAGTGTTACCAGTATCAACTGCACTGGCAAACAGTGCAGGAATCATTACCGAGACCTCAGGATGAGGAAGATGGATACCCTTGCCTGCTGTATCAAGGAATGAAGGACTGACAGCACTCCACAGATGTGCATCACTTACAGGCACTGCTTGTAAGAGGTAGCAGCTGCATTTGCTTATGATTGGTGTTCTTATTGGTATTATGTCATGTTCTGTTTTTTTCACAGCTAATACAGATCCATTACTGAATGAGTGAACCTACGAAGAAAGATTGAGAAGGATGCGAGATGCAAGTGGTATGTATGCTTCCAAACAATACTATTATTTTAGCATTAGGAGTAAATACAGCTTATTGTGGTAAATACTTGGTTCACATTGAGTATGCATTTGTCCATTGTAAAGCAAAAGTATGCATGCATTAGTATGTTAGTTAAAACAGTCCAGTGTTACACAGTAGGCAGGGGCTGTCATTCAGAAAATCACACTTGAAAACTATACATACTTATTTAAGTTGGCATCAATATTGGACCAAATTAAGTGTGTCAAGCAGACATGTGTGCCTAATGGAGAGCTGTGTATGGGATGAAAATTTTTGGTACAGGGGCCTTTTTATTTTTTTATTTTTTTTTAAGGAGAGAGTGGAATGTTGGGGAAGGGACATAGGCATGTCTGGGGCAGGCAAGTTGGGAAGGTGAGGAAGGTTTTGCAGACAGACATGACAAGATACAGGGTTGGTGAAGGACACAGGAGGGGGTAAATACCCTGGCTGGGGTGGTGGTGGGGGGTTTGAGGTCCTATGGACGTCAAGCATAGTAACAGTGTGAATCAAATCCTCACCCATTGGACTGACAGCACTGTTTCATCACTATGCCACTGGCTGCTGTGGCCAACATCTGTGCCTACGGCTAGTCTGCCATACCATGAGAGAGAGCAGGCTCTCCATCTGGCGTATGCATGTGCCCACAGTCTGGTACACAATCCTAACCATCACACCTGGTAACCCTGTTCAGGTGATGAATGCACTCCCACTGCCTCTGCTCCCAGAGGGGACCACAGGCCTGGCCTCTGGCGCTGAACTACCTATGGGTCCAGGTAGGGTAGGGGCAAGGGGATGGCTGCCATCAGGCTGCAGCCTAGAAGTGATGGGCCTTGGTGCTTCAGCCAGTGGAGCAAGTGTAGGTGGATTTCTGGGAACTGGCCTACCCTGCTTTGCTGTAGTAATAACATAAATAAAATTAAAACCAAAAATGAAATCAAACAAACAAAATAAATGAAATAAAAAATGAAGAAAGAATAATAAATCATTATACAGCATTTTCAATAATATAATTATGAACACAATAATAAATAATAAAAATGAAAAAAATATTTAGCACAGCAATATAAAATTATACACAATAAACAAAACATAAAAAGTAATACTAAAAAATAAGAAATCCGTAAAAAAATAAAGAGAGAGAAGGGGGGAGGTGAGAGAGAGAAAAGGAGAACATCAGTAACTTCACAGATAATATACAAAGCGATCTACAATTACTTTATTCTATTCTGTTCCATTCTATGTTTAACAATAACAACTGCTAATAAGTTTCTTTAATACTTGGAATACTACCCGGTTCCTAACACATATACACAACAATACAGATCATATTGCATCCAGCAATCATTCATGGGTGCAGATATTGCACATGTGCATGTTCCATGTACAATTATTACAACTGACAACAGGCCATTCAAGCTACAGGCCTAGAGGTCTGTACTTCAAATGCTATAATGATGATTATGTAACAGTACTGTATTTTTTACTGAAGACAAGCTAAAATGATATAGTAAACAGATGAGTTTTAAATTTGGAGAGTGTGGTATTAGAACCCACAAGCAGTGACTACTGTAATACTGTACTTTTCATTTGGAATACAACATAATGCAAGCACTCTTTCCTTTTACACTTTATAGATTCATGTTCACTGTTATGCGAGAATGTGCAACCGTTGCTTTGTGTTGCAGACCATACCTCTCCACCTTTTAGAGCAGGATATCTTGACATATCATAAAATAATGGGTGTACAGTGACCCATAAACTAGGAATATTTCAAATATTGTTCTTACACACATGGATAGTTGCATAGGATTTGTGGTAACATACATTTTGACACTCATTATTTATTGCCTTCAATATAAATTACTTGCCAGACAACCATGAATCTTAAAATGAACAGACCAAAACAGTGATTCTTAACTCTGGGTATTCAGCAGAAATAAGTACAGTTTGAAAGCTGTTCTACAGAGTAATACATGCATACTTGCTTTTACAGTTCAGATTTGTATTACCAAGTTCATATAACTGTATGATATAACAACTAATCCATCTATAACTGTTAAGGCTGCAATGACTATAGTTTATATAATTATACATACGAATAAACACACCAGCCCCAATAGATATATAAGGTGCCAAATAAACGAGTCAGCAACAAGAAAGGAAGGTGCACCAAAGCACGGACAATGAAACTTATTATACTTTATGTGAGTTGGCACTTTTCACTAATCCCGTTTACTTCTTCAGATTCTAAAAACTATTACACATTCAAAACAGTTCTTAAATAAAAATTCAAAAATTGACAAGCCAATAAAATACTTCCAATTGACAATGTAGCTCAAATGTTTAAAGAAACAGTAACAGCAACCAAAAGAAGTTAAAATAACAACATTGGAAAGAAAAAACAGAGGAAATTTCCTATATAAAATTGGACGCAGCAGTCGGTGAGTCACAAATGCATATAAAAAACCTTTGCAAACAACTATGTCATGTTCTTTCTATACAAAAATCCTCACATCTATTATTTCATAAGCAATTGTAACACTGTACATCATATCAGATGTTAAAATGGCAGAATGAATACCTTCAACCTAATAAGGAGCAAGAACATAAACTAACACCATCGAAACATGTCATCATTCTGCATTTTATAATCAGCATTAGGTTTACAGCAGTCCATTGGATTTCCCTTTAGCTCAAAGGACTGCATATGTATCATAGATTCTAGGAAACAATGTGTGAATGTAATAAGGCATTCCACTATATAATGCTAGTTCATCCCTAAGCTGAAACATGACTTTAGCTATTAAGATAAGTCAAAAATGTCAATCAGAAGCTCAGGTCTACTACCAAACAGTAAAACTCACATAAAAAAGACACAGTAAGATATAACACTAAATAAAACTAACCCTGTCCTAAAACAGGAACACTCATACACACATGCCCTATAGCTGCTGATAATAATAAACTATTAAACTGCAGCTTATATCTATCAACTATCCGTAAAACTTACATTCAGGATACATTTCATCTGAAGGATAGTTTAATCCTACGTCCATAACTTCACTGTAAGTGCAGACTCCACAAGAAGAGCGCAACACTATCATCAATCACAGACCAAACTAACAAACGCTATTGCTCTAAGTTAGGCTTTAAATAAACTACCCACAGCATCATCTACTGTCAACTTCACAATATATTGCTTTAGCTACTAATACCAAGGAATGTAAACTCAACCTTAAAACTGACAGATATTAGTATAAAGAAAATTTGCTCATCTCGTACATACAGATGGACTCAAACAACTGTCAACATATTCAGGTTTATGTATATAGAAATAAGTTTCTTGTGTTGTTCTTGTGGACTCTGCACTTGCAGTGAAGTTATGGGCATAGGCTCGAACCATTCTTCATATGAAATGTGTCCTAAATGTAAGCTCTGTGGATAGTTAATAGATTTAAGCTGCAGTTTAATAGTTTATTGTTATCAGCAGCTATAGGGCATGTGTGTATGAGTGCTCCGTTTTTTTTGAATGGGTTAGTTTTATTTAGTGTTATGCCTTATTGTGTCTTTTTATGTGAGATTTACTGTTAGGTAGTAGACCTGAGCTTCTGTTTGACATTTGTGAGTTATCTTAACAGATAAAGTCATGTTTCAGTTTAGGGATGGACTAGCATTATATAGCGGAATGCCTTATGACATTCACACAGTGCATCCTAGAATCTATACCTCATATGGAGTCCTTTGAGCTAATGGGAAATCCAGTGGACTACTGTGAAGCCTAATGCTGATTATAAAGTACAGAATGAGGACTCATGTTTCGATGGGGTTAGTTTATGTTCTTTACTTGCTCCTTATTAGGTTGAAGGCATTATTCTGACATTTTCATAGGTGCATAGGTGTGTACTAGGCTAATGGCCCTGGAGCCTTTACAAACCTAGCTCATAGGATTACCCTGGCATCATGCCACCTGATCTTAGCTCCCAGTGCCTCTGTTGAGTAGAACTACTGGAGTGATCCCCGGAGTGAATTTTCTATTTCCCATCCACTCATCAAGATTTCTCTTAAAGAGGGCCAGTGAGGTGCTCTGTTTGACATGTATGGGAAGTCTAATCCATAGCATGGGCAGTCTCCTGGATTATGAACCTGTCCCTCCAGCATGTTCTGTTGATTGTAGTAATGAGGTTGAGATCTCTGGAGTGTGTGGTGCAGAGAGATTGGGATTTCTTTAGATGTAGCCTTTCTAACAGAGCTGGGTCAGACATGGCTTTGTATGTCAAGCAGAGATCGCCTCTAAGTAGGCGATATGAGACAGAGAATAGTTGGAGTTGTTTGAGTCTGTCCATTAGGACAAGTGTTTAAGGCCTAGGATCCTCTTTGTGAGGTACTTTTGCAGCCTCTCCAGTTGTTGCAGGCATCTAGTGAGGTACATGCCAAATAGGGCATTGTACTCGATGATTGGCCTAATGAGGGAAGACTATAGGGAGACAATGACCTCTTTCTTCCTGGATGAAAAAACCCTTAGTAATGAGATGTGCCACATAGAAGGACTTTCTGACCACAGTGGCAATGCGGTGGTCAAAAGAGAGGCTGCTGTCAACCTGTGCTCCCAGATCTCTTATAATGCCTTCTGTGTTCAGTGGGCTACTATTGATGTTGTGATTCATGAGAACTAGGTTTTTCCCAGAGGAGATGACAACACATTTTTGGCATTGAGCTTAAGGCTATGATTCTGACACAAGTTGTTGGTCTCAGTGAGGCCTTTCTATAGGATGTCAACATCATTTGGGGAGTTAATAATGGCTCCCAACTTGCAATCGCCTGTAAACTTTGTCAGCCAAAGTCCCTTTCTGTTGGCCTGGACCTCTGAGAAGTAGATACCAAACAGGAGAGGACCCAGGACCGATCCCTGTCAGCAGTCTGACTTGGAGTCAGCTACTTTCACACTGTGGGTTCTATCTGTGAGAGAGTTTGCAACCCACCTATTGATATAGGGGTTGATGCCTAGCTTAGTGAGTTTTTCTATGATTCCTGAGTGGGGAAATGGTATCAAAGGCCTTGGACAGATCAAGGCAGGCTGTATGAACCACCTTGCCTTCATCCACAGCTCTGGTGATTGACTCAAAAAAGTTGACCAAGTTGAGCAGGCACATGCTCTACCCTTCACAAAACCAAACTATGTGGGATCCAGAGTTTGGAGATTCCCTATATCCTTGTTTATTAGGTCCATGATGATGCGTTCCATAGCTTTGCATATCAGACTTGTCAGGCTAATGGGGTGATAGTTCCCAGGGTCTGTAGTCGCTCCTCCTTTGTGGAGAGGCATGACTGTAGCAGTGAGCCATTTGGTAGGGACAAAGCCTGAGGTGAGGCTGTGGTTGAACAGGGTACACAGGTGAGGTGCCATTTCACTCTGTAGTTCATGAAGAACACAGCCAGGGATATTGTCAGGTCCGATAGAAGCTGTATTCTTGGCCTTAGACAGTGCTGTTTTAACCTGTGCAGCAGTAATACTGGGTGTCTGCTAATCTATTGGCATTATGATTGGTCCTTCGGGAGGGGTGAGAGTGGTAAAGTTGGCACTGAATCTGTTGGCCAGTATATTAGCAAAATCTGTTGGCTCAATATAGGAGGCATCATTGTGCAGTAGCTCAAAGCAAATCTGGATATTGCCATGGAGATTCTTTACATAACTCTAGAAGGGCTTGTTGCTGTATTTACTATCTGCTGCAATTCTGTTTTCATAGCTAGCTTTAGAGGATTTGATGAGGGATCTCAACTTTTTGTTGAGGCTGATAAGAGAGTTTTTCCAGTCTTGGGACCTCACCTTATTCCACATCAGTTTCCTCCTTCTGTTTTAGCATTTGTTTATGACAGGGGACCACCAGATTGGTTTCCTTTTTTTGTAGGAGAGCATCTTGGTTCTATTGGGTATAGCGAGACCCATGCATTTATGTACGTGTTCATACAGTGCACTGGTGTATGATTCAGTGGTCATGCAACTATTCTCCATTTGCATGGGTGCCATGAAGTTAGCTACCTCTGTTTTTAGGAGCCCAAAGTTAGCTTTGTAGAAGTGTTTCATGGTGGTTACCTTTGCAGGGGGTTAGGTGGGATGAGGATTTCCAAGGTGATTAGTTTTTGCTGTAATCTAACCAGGGAGGAGTTTGCTATTGGTGTAGAGCAATAATCACCCATGTTAGTAATGACCAGGTCAAGGGTGTTTCCCCCTCTAGTGGGGGTAAGAACAAACTGGTGCAGGGCATTGGAATTAATGAACTCCAGGAAATGTTGGGGAAGTGTATTGGTACATGAGTAGTTTTCCCAGTTAATGGAGGGGTAGTTGAAGTCGCCCAGTATGAGAGTGTTAGGATGGACCCTAATATTCTCCTGGGTGCTTAGGAACGTGGAGTGTGAGTCTTGGGACATGGTTGGGAACCTATAACAGGCTATGACCTGAATCGCCACCTTACCCAATGTTAGCTGCACTTGAAGTATCTCTGATGCATTATGTTGAGCTACCTGTCTGGAGGTGTGCTCATCCTTTATGAATATGGAAACATCACCACCTTTGGAACTATAGTACAAGTTCTGGGGCTGAAAGGTGTGGAATGAGTTATAGCCTGGTAGTGCAGGGGTGCTTTCTGCTGCCTTGAACCAAGTCTCTGTTACAGCACAAATGTTGATGTTCTCCATTTTAAGGAGTGCTTTGAGTGAGTGCATTTTGAGATTTAGACTTCTAGCGTTGAGCAGCATGACCCTCAGATTGCATTTGTTTGTAGCTGTTACAGTGGTAATTTGGTCTTTGGAACACCACCTAAAAAAGGCATTATAGGGGTGGCAAGAGTCTTGGCCAGTACCCAGAAGCCTAGGGGTGACAGATGCAGGCTATCTCTGGCAAAGCATCGAGGTGTGTCAATCATGTCATCCCAGGCAGACAGATACTGGATCCCCTTAGAATGACCACAGAAACTTGGCCAATTATTGAAATCAATCATTTTCTGCTTGTACTGTGGTATCATTCTGGGTGATGGCAGGATGCTGCTCAGGGTTATGGTCATACCCACCTAGCCTACATAATCTGATAGCTCTTCCATGTCTCTTTTCATGTAATCCAGGAAGGTATGTCTCAGGTCATTCACACCCACATGTACAATGACAGAGTCATATTTGTACCTGTTGTTGAAGGACCTGAGTGTGTGCATTATGTGACAGATCCTGGCACCTGACACGAAGCTGACTGTTACTGTCTCCTTATTCAACCTATTGAGTGGGACATCAGTGTGCCTCACTACTGAGTCACCTATGACTAGTGTGCTGGGCATGCTGTTTTTCCTTAGGGGCTTTGGTTGAGTGTCACACTGTTTAGGAGAGTTATGTGTCTCATGATTAGTGTTGTGTTGTGGTGGTCGAGTGTGTTTCTGCATTGGAGGTCTCTGTTGTTTGGGTAGATTTCTATTGTGAGCCTCTGCAAAGGTGGGTGTGTGGTTTGTGTTTTTATGTGAAGGCAGTGCTGATGTGTATTTTGGAGGGCTATGTGTTCCATGTGGTGTGGTGCAAGTGTTGACTTTCTCCTCTTGACCAGCTATTCATGTCTTAGCTGGAGAGTGCTTGGTTTTCAATCTGGATATATAAGTGCATCTCTCGCAAGTCTGAGTGTTGGGAGGTAAGAGGAGAGGGTTGTTGGCATACATGAGGCAGTTGCTACATTATCTCAGGATGCCCAAGTTCACCAGGTTAATAGGAGAAAACACAGGGAACTAACCTTTAGACATGCCAGGAGGGATGGGCATTAATAATAAGTACTGGAGCTGTTTCCTTGTAGAATGTTTAGTGCTGGTAGCATTTTTGTGTGCTACAATAATTGCTACAAGAAGTCTGGTATGGTAAAGTGCTAGACTAATAAGCTAGCAAAAGTGCAGGAAATGAGAGAACTAGCAGATCTAATGGAAAAATTGAAGAGCAGAGTTTGGCACCTCTCACAAGCTTGCAAACAGTCCTGATACAGCAAATCTGTATCTGAATTAGACTAGTTACAGGAAAGGCACGACACAAGTGCAAACATGGGCTTTTAAACCAGAAAGTTGAAAGAGATGGAAAAACTGCCCAAACCACCAATAAACTACAAATTCTGGGCCAGAAACCACTCTTGTGGTAGATAGGCTACCTAGTGCTTACCACTCCCACTGATAAGATAGAAGGCTTCCCTTCAACACAAATAGGCTTGGTGGCTCAGAAGCTTACAAAGAGTCCTGGATGCAGCAAATCTATATCTGGACTAGACTAGTTACAGGAAAGTCAGGAAACAAGCTTAGAATTTTTTTTTTGTTACAGAAAAGCAGCTAAAACAGCACTAAAACAATTCAAGTGCAGTGCAAGCTAGCACACTTGAGTGTATAGCAATATTAAAGCAAGTGTAGTTTAAATAAATGCAGTTTATTCAAACTGTATTCTGAAGTGAATTCAATAATTGTTTTATTCAACTCTGAACAGTTAAAAAGTGCCAAAAATATACTTATCAGCTGAGAAGCACATCAGTCAGAACACAAGGAGATTCTAGCAAAGTTTTTTTTTAAACATCTGATATGATGTACACTGTTGCAATTGCTTATGAAATAACAGATGTGAGGATTTTATATAGAAAGAACATGACATGGTTGTTTGTGAAGGTATTTTATATGCATTTGTGGCTCACTGACTGCAGCAGCCAATTTTATATAGGAAATTTCTTGTGTTTTTGTTTATACTATGTTGTTATTTTAACTTCTTTGGGTTGCTGTTACTGTTTCTTTTAATGTTTGAGTTACATTGCAACTGAAATATCTTATGGGTCGGTCATTTTTTTAATTTTTATTTATGTTTTGTATGTGTAACATACCTCTCGACTGTCCAGATTTTTGCAGAATATCCAGACTTTTGCCTAATATTTTTCATCCGTTTTTCATAAAAGTGTGGTTTTCTGTCAAATCAGTGTCAAATCATTAAAGATTTGACATTAGAAAATAATGACAGACATTTGAGTTTAAGGCTTCATACCCTTCAGAAAATTCATGGTAATGCAAAACCTGTTATTCTTTCAACTAAGTTTGTAAGAGTAATATTTAAAAATTGTCCCTATTTTCTGGCCTTTGTCCCACTTGTATTTATGTCTTTGTCTAGATTTCTAGCTCTAAGAGGTTGTACTGTATGATGTGTAATAGTTTTTAGAGTCTGAAAAAGGGAACAGGGTTCATGAAAGCGCTTACTCAAATAAAGTATATTAAGTTTTATTGGTCATGCTTTGGTGCAGCTTCCTTTTTTGGTATTGACTTTATTTAATTATGCTTAAATACAACATGCTTCTTGCATCCTAGCCAATCACCTTGCATGGGACCTCACATTTGAGGCCCTGTCTTCTGCCAGCTGTGGAAAAAGGGAAAAAGAAAAAGGCATTATAAATACCAGTTTTTACCATATTCAGATTAATGTTTGTGAGTACAAATTGAAATCCATATATACACATCTTTGGAGTGCTTCCTGCCTGACACTCCCTGATCCATCGATCAAGAGTATTCCATTTCCTCCAGTGTAGATCATCAAAATTGTGATGACATTATTCCCCAGTGCGTAGGATACCTATTGCACTAGTAAGAGCCCTTGCCAAACTAGACCAGGTTTCAGATTTAATTGCTAGCCAGTATAGTTTTTCTGCATAATGCAGAGCCCATGATCCTTAACTAAGAGTCCATTAAAGACTTTGGACTCCTAGACACCCCAGCTATGTGCTCTGAATTGCACACCCTCTTCAACATCTGACATATTTGTACAAGTTCAACCTCAATGTCAAAGGTGCAATTCCCTCCACTTCACCTTTAAATATCATGCTTTCCTGCCAATTGTGCTTACTGAGAGTGCATACTGTCTGCAGTTTGATGCACTTGAAAAAGCTGTGTGCTGCTTACCATTGTGCAAACACAGTAAAACAAGTTTGCACGATGCTAAGCAGCAGGCAGCATTTTTAAATGTATCAACAAATAACTTTTAACCAGTGCAATTCCACAGTTATTTCATTACAGTACCACTTTATTTGTATCAGTTGGCATGTCACAACAGTATAAATAAAGTCTGCATACCCCTGGACAAGAACCCAGGACCATCTCCTCTCCAGTCCAACACTCAACACAAGATTAGTTACATATGGTCATGTATTTTAGTAATCATTGTTAAGTTGATTGCTTGAGCGGAGCACAGCCCCGCTTACTGGATTTGCATGATGCTCAGTGTTGCTCAGCAATAGGAATTGAAAACATCCGGTTTCTATTTTTGGATGTCTAATATATGGTTGGCCCTGTTGTGCAAATATGGTAAGCATAGCTAAATGCTGTGGCTCATCATGCAAACATGGCAAAAATAAAAAAAAAGAAAATTAGGAGAAAAAACAAACTATACAGATATACCATTCTGGTAGTTTTACCGGGGTTTTGACTTATATTTTTGCAGTGTTCTTCATAAAATTTGTGTTTTTTTAATAATCATTTAGAATGGAAGTCACTAAATAATGGCTGATGTTTTTGCTTCAGACTTCATAATCTTCAGAAAATGCACACTAAAGCATAAAAATACATCCCTATGTCCCTATTTCTCGGCCTTTGTCCCACTTTATGTAACAGCTTTTTACAGATTTCTTGTATTAAGAGGGTGGGAGATATGGGGGCAGACCACCGGTGCTCTCCTGTGCATGCATTTATTATCCATGTTGTATGAGGTTTCACAGCCAACACTACTGGGAATTACTGCAAAACCTCACTTAGGCATGTCGTGCATCATTAATATGCATTGCCGAGAGACCATCGTGGCCATGTACATGGATACACTCGGGTTTTTTGAATCCTGCCCAAAATCTTTTGTGGCAAGTGGTGTACTGCACAAACATGAGGTAAAAAAAAGTATTAAAATTATAGTAATCTGATACACCTGCTGATGTTTTCAGACTTCCGCAATGTATGCATCACCCATTGTATGAATGTTGTTACCTTTTCAGGGAATTCTCAACATATTTCTTGACTTTTACATGCCCTTGCTTCTGTGTAAACAACTGTATTTGGAAATTTTCCACGTATACTACTAACATGTACACGGAGTCTACACGGTTTTATTAAAGGTTGTTGGATTGCTCCACCATGTTGTTTTGTTTTATTAGTATAAATTTCAGCTGCTTATGCTGAAATTTGCATTCTACAAAAGTTTCTGTAATTGCTCATGAGTGCATGTGATTGCACACTACTACACGAAGTTTACTGAATCTAAAACTGTTCATGCCCATGTTCTCATTATGCCACAAATCGCCCACAGAAAAAATGACTGTGTAAGTTTTATTGAACACCCCCCTTAGTGTGAATGGCTGAAGTGCTGCTCTTAGTGCATCTATTGTTGCCACTATGTATATTTATTTATTTACCGGAAAAGTCAGAAGTGGAATGATGACAATTTTCTGCTGAGGCCCGGGGAGAAATGCTTCAGATGCATGTCTTTACAATATGGGAGGAAACTAGAGCCCCCAGAGGAAACCCACACAAACACAGGGGGGACATGCAGACTCCACACAGAAGGCACCCCAGTGGAAAATTGAACTGGAGAACTTCTTGCTGTGAGGCAACAATGCTACCACTGCACTACTGCACCGTCAATATGTGTTTATATTTATTTTTTCATTTGATCGCAGTCAGACATCTGAGTAATACAGAATCAGTAAAGTGGCTGTAATTATTGGGTACATGTGTGTGTGATTGTGTGTGTGTGTGTGTGTGTGTGTGTGTGTGTGTGTGTGTGTGTGTGTGTGTGTGTGTGTGTGTGTGTGTGTGTGTATGTCTCTGTGCTTGATTTCTGTGCAGGAGGTTGCAATGTGTTGCGCTATATGCTTTTGATAACTATGAAATTAAATACATTCTTTTGACCATTAGTTATACATTTATTCATTTAATCACAGTCAGATTTCAGAGATGTACATAGACAATAAAGAGGCTGTAACTAGTGACTATTGAGACAGTCCATGAAATTGACTAACCCAGTTAACCTTTTTAAACAATTGTTAATCTGGTGTGGTAGGACTAATGTCCATGTGTGCTTACATAAAATAAGCTGACAACCATTACTGCAACTGTAATTATTATTCTTTTTTTAATTGTTTACATTTGGATCATTGAGTTGTATGCATTCAATAAAGTGACTATACTGAGTGGGTACTGAGGCAGTCTGTGGATGAAAATGACTTACTCTGGCTTTTGTGTTTTCACAGTTAAACACTCTTTAACCTGCTATAACAGAGTCACACTCAATTTCATATAGCTCCTCCATTACTTTGATGCCACCAACCATTTCTGGATTTTCCTTTTGCAGTAACTGCACCTCTGGGAATACATATTTAGCAAATTACCTATATAGTCAGAATTATTTCTACTATGAAAATAATGGAGCAATTTTTGTTGGAAAAATTAAACATTACTAAACTTGTAAATAACCAAACAAACAAACAGTACTAAATTAACAATTAGCCCTATCAATCAAACACAACCTTTTTCTTATATACTCATATAGTTTCTCACAAAGTCAAGCTCCCATTCTCAGTGTTCCTTTTTGCAATATTTTCAGTATTTTCTTAGTAGAGATAGCGTCAAGTCATTGTACACAACTTCCTGCTATTGTACAGAAGCATCATAGTCCATTCTCAAAGACCATGAATCTATTTATTTTTTACTTTTTGTTTAACCTTAGGATCCTTTGTTTAACCTTTGGAATTTTCATATTATCTCAATCCCATCATTTTTTCTTGGTGCTGTTATATGCTTTCACAGATGTGTTGCAACATTCTTTTTCCTGTTCATGTCCATCATGAAGTGTCCCCAGTACTTACTTTCATTTATTGGAAATATTTCTTAACTCCATCCTTCTGGAGATTTTTGCTCCTTCAGTGACCTGCTAGATCCTCTTAAAATCTGTAATATAACCAATGAATTCCCCAACTTATTTCTCTCATGTTTCATTCATCATTGCATATAACCTCTGAAACCCTCTTATCTTCCTTCATGCAGACTTAAATTTCATTTTGAACATGCTGAAAGCCTTTACTCCTGTTGCCATTTTGTAGACTTCAAAATCAAGCAGCCAACCCACCTTGCATGGAGGTAGAGTTAAATTCTTTCAAATGACCCTTGGTTTCTTACTCTGACAAAGGATATATGATGCCTATCACATTTTTTAATTTAGAACTTCATGCAGGAAGGACAAGAAGATATGTTGTAGCATACAGAACCAATGGTAAAACAAAGGAGTATAAAGCATGTACACTTTGCATCATGTACAAACATATCCCTTTGCATCTTCAAAAATATTTCAGACTTTTGTTTAAGGTATCCATATAAGTTATGGCTGCTAATGTTGTAAGGGAATTATTCAGTTTTTTGGTAAGGTAAATTATATAATTAGAGTACTATAAAATAATGGATGCAGTCTAGAATTAATTTATATAGCTGTTGTGCAATTCCACAGTTTGCATTGTGAAATTTCCTCCAAATGTCTTTAATTCAGAGAACACAACCCCTAAACTTTCATTTGGGTTAGACAGATATACCAAAAGGCCATTTGTATGTAATGATACTCTATATAGCTTATCTCTTGCTCTCTATCTTTTAAAAGCACAGTTTTTTTATATCAAGACCAGTGCTAATAAATATAATGGAAACAATGATGGAAAAAGTGGGTATCCCTGCCTTGTACCTCTGCTTATGATCGACATCCATGAAACCCATGGCCACTTTTATTTAGTCTTAGCGTCTTAGTGCAATTCCATAACTGAATCCATAGACTGCTGGAGGAGCCCCATGTGACTTAAAATGCAGAGAAAAAAGTCTGTGCTACATAAGCAAATGATTTTGTTGCAACCATTCTAGCCACAAATAATAGCTTAGTTAATCTGGTTGCTTCCTTTATTACCAAAGAAGTTTTAATCATATGCTCATAGGTTCTGTGATTATGCACATATCAACATTTTCTGGAGTTAACATTGTTTGTAGAAAGTAAGGTTTATTGTTAAGTCTCCTAACAGTGAGCAATACTAATGTAATGTTATCCAGATTGTGTCTTGTCATATTAAAAGCTTTAGAAGACTGACATTGCCTAAAAAGGCATTCTGGGGTTAAACAAGGATTTGGCCAATACATGAAAACTTTGGGGGAGAGACGCAAAGTAGTTAAGATTGTCTACCATCTCCTCTCAGGATGATATATATTGTTCCCCTTTTGAATGACACAAAAAGCTAAGCCAAATGAAGTTGCAAACAATATTTTATTCATATTGGAACATCATTCTCGGTGATGGTAGAATGCTGCTCAAGGCTAGGTTCATAACAGCCTCAGACACATATTCTGAGAGCTCCATCATGTCTTTCTTTAAACAGTCCAGGGAGGTACATCTCAAGATTTTTACACCAATGTCTACTATGATAGTGTCATATGTGTACTTGTGGTACAAGAACTTGAGTGCTTGTGTAATGTGACAAATCCTGTTACCTAATAGGCAACTGATAGAGAGACTCTCCTTCCACAGTCCAGTGAGTGGTGTATTTGTGTGTCTCACTATCGATTATCCTATAACTGGGATAATGGATTGTATGGAGGTTTATCTTTTGGGGTTTTGAACTGAGTCAGTGTGACTCAGATGTATGTTTTATGGTGGATGTTGTGTGTGTTGTATGTTTGCGAGTTTTCTGGGGATATTTGTTTTGTAGGTTACTTTTAAGAGTAAGTTACTTTTAAAAGCTTTAGCCTATGCAGGTCTATGTGTTTGGTCTGAGCTGTGTGAGCTTTGTTTAGTGTGATGTTTTGAGGCATTGACAACCTCCTTTTTATTTGCTGTGGCTTTGCCTCCAATAACATGATATAAATATATCTCTCACACACTGTATCCACTGGTATAAGTGGTAAGTGTTTGTCAGTACACATGACATAATTGCTACACTGTCTCAGGCTGCCTATTTCAACCAGGCTGGCAACAGAGATGGCTGGAAAGTGCAAATCAATGATTTTAGGTGCTTACTACTGTGGGTTATATGGAGAGTTGTGCCAGTGAGGTTTGGAGTTCTTTTACTGGAAGTGCTATCTGTGAAAACAAACAATCAATGTCTACACATGAAGTGCAGTGTGTCACCTAGTGCAAACCAAGCCCTGTTTGCATAATTACTGACTAAAGTGCAACAAAATTGGGGGATGGAGGCTGTATCATACCTCTCAATTGTCCAGATTTTTGCAGAACTTCCAGATTTTTGCCTCATATTTTTGGTCTATTCCTCATAAACTTTCTGGTTTTCTGGCAAATCACTGGGATGATCTGAAGATTGATGTCACAAAATAATGACATACATTTGAGTTTCAAACTTCAAATCTTTCAGAAAAGTATGTTAACACAAACTCTCTAACTTTAGCAATATTTTAAGTTTATAAGAGCAATACTTAAAATCTGTTCCTATTTTTGGGCCTTTGTCCCACCATTTTAAAGGTTTTGTTCAGATTTCTTGCAGTAAGAGGTTGAGAGGTATGGGCTGTATAGAGAAAGTTAAAGCTCTAAATACCTGCAGTTATACAGTGCAGTAGGCCATGCCTCTGTACAATGGGCAGCTTCAAGCTGCATTGCTTTATTTATAAGACAGAAAATAAGAAATAACAAGAAACTTGAATTTAGCCTTAGTAGCAAGTAATACCTACAACTAATCTGACAGCCTTCATCTGTCACCAGAGGGAACTAGTAAACTAATTTTAGCAGAAACTCACCATTTTAGCCATTTGCAAGGCTAACCCAAAATGATAAATAGTGGTGATTTCTCTGTTGGCTGCTATTTGATTAATATTAGAGCTGGTGTCACTGCAGCTGCACACAGCTATGAATCAATCAATGTCCCCTTGTTCCTTCTGTCCTCAGAAGCAAAACAGTAGCTCTAATCCCGACCTCATTCTTAAGAAGCAGATAACAGACTTTTTGGTGACCAGCAGCTTTATCCCAAATATTCTATGTGTCTATAGGCTTGTTGCAACCTTTTCCTGATAGATGTCCTGGATAGTGTGTACATCAGCTCAGAGCAGATGAGTTAAGGTGACAATGGTCCAAAACCAGACCATAAAGGGAAGTCCTATACACACTGCTCAGTCAGAGACAGCTAAGAGTCAATGTCTCCATGTTTCTTCTCTCACCAGAAGCAAAACAATAGCAATAATCCCAAACACATTCTGAACAAGTAGTTTTCAGGCTTTCCTGTGACTGAATTTTCTAAGCTGGCTGGAGAATTATGTCCCTCTGCTCATTCTCTGACAAGGATCAAAACAGAAACACTAATTACAAATGGATTCCTGTGATGCAGCATGCAAGCTACCAGTGATTGGTGCACTTGCCCAGTTTGTGATTTCAAAAGTAGGCTGGACAAATTGCAGTGTGCCGAGTATTCACCAAGTTTTAATATGACTGTGACAGAGGCTTGCTTCTGTAACTCTGGGATCTGACAGATGGTCATAACAAAATTAGCTAACTACATAAAATATCTCCTAAATTTTCTTTCCACACTTTAATATTTTTTCATACTATCTGGTGTCTTGCTTTTTTGTTTTTTGCTTTTTTGTTAAACACCCTTATTAAATTCTCATATTTAAAAAAAATTACATAGGTAAAAAACATTAATAGAAAAGAAAATGAAATATATTAACATTTTTCATTATTTTCATGCATTATACATATATACACTTTCTAACAGTTATTTTTCACTCCAAAATTACATAAAATACTAAATTCCTACCTTCCTTTAAACATCACTCCTCCCCCTGAAAAATCATTTTGGATGTATTGTTCCCATAAATTCCATTTATTTCTATTTATTTTGCTCCTTTAGTTTTCTAAAGATTCCTCTTTTGTTTATTTTATCTCCTTTATGATGTTCAGAACTTCAGTTTGTATTATCAACTCTCCTCATTTATCAAAACCTATATCAAAAGGGTGACCTAGTCTGGGTCTATCTTCATAAGGTCCAGTTATACTAAGTAGGTGTGATGATGTGACGTATTGCCAGCTAAGCCAGGAGAAGTAGGGCAGTGGATGTGTAACATATGCCAGCCAGCTGGAGTTTTGTAAAGAGTTATATCCATTTGCATATCAAACTGATTTGTACAGATGCTTATGTTGAAAATGTATTTGTAAAGCTGCTTGTGTTAATAATGTACCAGCAGTGGGTCCTGCTAGACAGAAAAGACATACACCTGTATGTCAGACTGTATTGCAAGTGTTGAAATGAATATATTTTAACAGAGGATATTGGAAGAGAAGAGTTTAATCTCAGTCCAGCTGACTTTGAAAAATAGTCTGAAATTAAATTACTTTGTTTAGGCCGTAAAGATTCTATCTTACCATTCTGACTGCAGCCAGCAATGAAATGTCTGTGAAAACCAGGACTAAGAGTCCTACTATATTGTCCTTTGGAGTGAACTAATTGCTAACCTGCAAGGGTGGAAGATTTGAAATGTTTTTTTTTTTGTTTGTTTCCAGATGCTATAACACATTTCAATAAAGCTCTATCTGTGTGTATGGTAACCCATATGTGTTAGATTCTGGTTCAGTTTCTAGGAAAGAGGGTAGAGTGGGAACCAATCAGTTGACCAGATGTATGTGATGTCATTCTGTAATCCAGCACTGAAATGATATTTTAATACTAGATGATACAGAAGTCTCAGGGTACTCTGTTTTGGAACAGACAAGACCACTTGCCTGCTTCATCTTCCCTTGCTTTATTAAGTAAGTAGGAAACAGTAATTCTTTACATCAATCAGGAAAATATAGTGAGATTAGTTAAGTACTGTTGTTCTGTATCTGTGTGAATCGATCCATCTGTGCTATTGTTAATATTTCCTGTGACTGAAACTTTGGTGTTTATTGTAAATAGATATTTAGTATTTTCATGTTTTTGTATTGTTTATTATTAAATATATTTGAACTTTTCATTATGGTTGGTCTTTTAGAGAAAATTTGAACCTTTGAGAGTACTCATGCTTATTTGGTGACACTGTGGCTGGTCTTGAAAGCCTTACTGCATTGATCAAATACTACCATTTGTATTAGTCTTAATTTTACTCAGTATAATTGGCTACCCTTGAAAGACCCTTAGAGTGTCTGCTATTAAATCCATGACAGCCTTTCCTGTGTGTGTGTGTGTGTGTGTGTGTGTGTGTGTGTGTGTGTGTGTGTGTGTGTGTGTGTGTGTGTGTGTGTATATATATGTATGTATATATATATATATATATATATATATATATATATATATATATATATATGTATGTGTGTGCGTGTGTGTGAGAAAATCAAATATCTCAAAGAGTGTGTGTGTCAGCTACTTGGGGCAGGGACACAAAGTACTGGTTTCAACTCTTCAGCCGTGTCAGTGAGAAGTCTTACTGGGGACCTGGAGAGAGAAGGGAAAACCCAGCCCCCAGACTGAGTGTGTTCCCTTTGTGCTCTTAAGGGAAATTGTTCTTGGTGCAGAGAGCTACATCTGGAAATACTGTATCTGTATCTATTTTTGTTCTAACTGAACGTCCCTCACTGATGTCAGTGGTGAAGATTCAGCCTCCTTGATTACTGGCCCAGAGCAGGGAAATCACAGTAGGCATCACTCTTTTGAGTCTGTGACCCTTCACTAGGATGTGCCTAATACAGCTATTTGTATAATGCATCAAATCACTTCTGTATGTTAACAGGCATACTGCCCCCCACCCTCCCCTGTGGTACTTCTAGCCTATATTCCATTTTTTTCACCTTCAATTGCTTAAGCTAAATAGCAAAATAATTTTGACAGACCCATCTGGCTCTAAATCCTAAAGTTTTAGGAACGTTTTATTGGCTAGGTCCACCTTACATTGCACTGATTTTTCTTTCATATCTCTCAGTTCTTTAACTTTTACATCCACCCCCCCATACCTGTCATTAACTTGTTTTGGCTTCCACCAGTTCTTTTTCTACTTCCCTGAACATTCTTCTTATTTACAGTAACTTTCCTGTATTCATTGTGTTCAAAATATCAGCAAAATTTGGTTTGTACCTGCTTTACTTTAATGCTAAATCATCCAGGATTTGTGGTACGCTCTCTTCCCATTCCTTATATTTCTCACTGAAATTCTTTTTAAACTATCTTCACAATAAGTACAGGCTTATCCTCCAAATCTTTCCTATTTTACTCTAATCCAACTGTAGCTGTACAGTGTGACTTCAAACAGGAATAGGAAGGGTGTCCAAAGATTCTACCATGTGAGCATGCTCTTTTGCTATCACGATTTTTATATCATAAAAAATGATTGTTACTTATAAAAAAAGTCTAAATCTAGGTGTTTACAAAACCTTATATATGTCTATCATATCCATTGTCCATATACCTTCCCATAAACTTACCAGTGGTTGGGCTGTATATGCCATGGAGTCCTTAATGTACCATATCAACTACACACAAAAATCCAGCCCACTGCCCTGGTAAACTAAACATAAAGGCCTGTAGCTCCTTAACTGAACAAATGCTTTACTCTTTTTTAATAGGGTTCCTTAGACCCTTTATATTCCAAGAAAATCAATAGTATCTCTCCAGTAGTCATAGTAGTTTTTAGACATATGATTTAAGAGACCTCTGGGGATCCCAGCCCAATTCATAATTTTTTTTCCAATCAAAGCACAGTCTGGTCAAGTGACTTGGTCAGAGTTGCAAAGTAGGCAAATGATAGCTGAGGGACTCAAACTTTGGACAACAAGAAGTAGTTCATTAACAGGTAATACCTTAATCCCCTGTCCTAACTAGATAGGAGTAGTTTATCCAACTCATGTAGAAAGTCTGCTATAAATTCTGTCTCCTCATTTACACCCCTGAGGATGTAGACCTGTAACATAATAATGCATCATTAGCCATTCTGACTACTGATTATAAATAAGTTTCAGTGTTTTCCTGTAAACTTATGTAACATTCTAAAACATAATTCAAAATGAAATATTCAAATATAACTAATATTCTGTCTTTCAGAATTCAATTAAATATAATATTATTTCTCCCACTTCTTTCCCCATAGCAAACAAAAGCTTCTGAGCTGGCATGGTGCCAAGGCAACTTCATACATCTATAAAGCTGAGCCACTGAGAGCTTTAAATATTTTCTCTTTCTAGGGTATGCTGCCATATTATGGCCCCCACCAGTTTCTGTACCTTATATACCAACCCAAATCTTTATCTTCATAGTTTATTAAAAATAAAAATTTGTTTAAATAATAATCCTTTGGTAATGTTTTGCCTTTTAAATTTCTTAATTTTGGCTTGTGTCCTTTACTTGTTTACTTATATCTCTCTATTAGGTGAACTTCTGACACCCACCCAGGTTCTGCCCACTCTACTTTCATTCTTAGATACTTCCTGATCAAGCAGAGTATCTTAATCGGTTTAACAGCTGTAGCAGCCTCTTCTTCACTATAAAGTAAGATTCATCATTGCCGTTTTAAGACTTTCACAGCTCTAACAAGACATTCATGCCAGAATCCGTAACATGACTGGCAATGTAACTGAGAATATCTGCTAGATGTTAGATAACCAGCGATCTAGGCTCTTAAACTGGTCATGCATACTAATGTTCTGCTCATCGTAATCTAGCAAATTAAAATATTATACCTACTAATTTTTTTGAAAATGACCATGAATTTAAAGCACTAGAGTTGTTAACACACACCCATTACACTGTAGTCAATTAACAATATAAAGTCCAATCGGAGTATAAATTGATCATGTATGAGCAAACTCAGTTGTTACAATTATACATAACTTTGCAACCCCACTTCCATAAGTTTAGTTCCAGCTACTCAACTTTTCTCAAGGAGCTAATCCTGTTTTTCTCTCCACCTTGGTTTTCAGCCAGTCTCTCCTGCCTTACAGACAATGTTTTCATATTGTTTTCCTTATTTTTTCTTTGGCTACCTCTAAGGTATTCTTCCTTGCCTGCATTTCTAGCTCTTCACCTGCAGAAACTCCACGTACTGAAGCAGAATGCTTTGACTTGGATAATGTTTCTTCTGCTAAAAATGAAGTGACCATACCCCTCCCTTGTGCAGGATATATCACATGGAATCACCATTTCTGGGCTTGACAAACTTTGATAGCAATATGGAAAACCATTCTCTTCATTCTGGTTTCATACAAAGAATCTTATTCGTGATATACTAGGCATTCCTTTATTTTAAATACTTTCCTTGGGGTCCATATTGTTTCCAGAATGTTCTATCTTACTGCAGAATTCTCAAATCTATTTAATGTTTGGCATGCAATTCAGAGCGTTTAAGTCTTGAGGAATACAGATGTGTGCCCATTCAATCCTTTAAAAGGGATACCAGTTCACATTGCACTTTTCCTTCTCTCACTCCATTTCCACTTCATGTTACAGGATCCCAACAAAACTTAAAATTGTTTCTCCTTCTTCTTTTTACCCTGTCCTCTGCAACAATTAGCCAGATTTACAGCAAATCCACCTAGTCTTCTTCATCTGCAACTGCAACCATTATAACATCTTTAACATTCACATCCATTATTGCCAGCTATTCAGAATGAGGTGCAATTACAGTCTCTGTTCTGGCATCCTTTTATCTAATTTCTGTATATTATTAAAACAAACTGGTATTAATCTTCTCTAATTTAATAATCATTTTACCTAGTTGATTGTGTTTAGAATTAGATTCCAAGTATTTATTTTGTTCAATGCTTTTATTTTTTTATTTTGGTTATGAGGTAGAACAATAATTAAACACGATCAGTTGCAGACTCAGCCTGGGTTATACTCAAAGTAGTGACTGCAGAGTAAAAGTAATGCTAATTACAGTGTCTATAGTAAAACCAGGACACAGAAACAAGCCATGTTCACAAAGATAACATATACATATTTGCAAGACGTGGTAACAGCTCTTTATAGACAAGTGAGAACAGCAGTATAGGCTGAATGAGTGTTGTATCATTAGTATACCTAAGTACCACATGGGGTATTGTTAATAATAACAGTAGTGATGTCACAGATGACATAATTGTAGTCTAACAAAATGAGCACACATTGATTAGGCAAGTATCATGGGATCTTGCTGCAAAGAAAAGGCAGTATGCTAAACTGAAAAGAATAGTTAGTAAAAAATGATGTGAGAGACAGTAATGAAGCTTAATTACAGGAAAAGTGGTTGTTGGTAAAGAATGTCCTGACCACTTCAGAACTTGATCAGATAATAAATATAATATCACAATCACTTTATATAGTACAGAAAAACTGGGTAAAAAATCATTAAACAATTAATACATTATTTAAACTGACACACCCCCTTAAAGGAAAAGACATGTAAAAGACTGTATTATATATGCAACATATAAAATCTGTATAAGATGAAATAAAGAGATGGTAAAAAACTCTCATTGTTGTATAAAAACATAGATAAAATGGTATTTAAAAATACATAAATAATGAATAAATAATTATTTAAAACAGTATTATCTTTCCAGGGCTTTTAATTTTAAAAGGGAGCTGATAGAAATGTGTTCATTTAAGCCTGGACAACTAGATGCATTAAGATGCAGTTGCCAGTAAAGCTCCCTCTTTTCTAATAAAAGAGACCAGGCTCCACCTCGAGGTTCTGTTTTAATAAAAGAGACGAGGCTCCACCTCGAGGTTCTGTTTTAATAAAAGAGACGAGGCTCCACCTCGAGGTTCTGTAAAGAGACCAGGCTCTACCTCCAGGTTCTGTTTTAATAAAAGAGACCAGGCTCCACCTCGAGGTTCTGTTTTAATTAAAGAGACCAGGCTCCACCTCGAGGTTCTGTTTTAATAAAAGAGACGAGGCTCCACCTCGAGGTTCTGTAAAGAGACCAGGCTCCACCTCGAGGTTTTGTTTTAATAAAAGAGACCAGGCTCCACCTCGAGGTTCTGTTTTAATTAAAGAGACCAGGCTCCACCTCGAGGTTCTGTAAAGAGACCAGGCTCCACCTCAAGGTTCTGTTTTAATAAAAGAGACGAGGCTCCACCTCGAGGTTCTGTAAAGAGACCAGGCTCCACCTCGAGGTTCTGTTTTAATAAAAGAGACCAGGCTCCACCTCGAGGTTCTGTTTTAATAAAAGAGACCAGGCTCCACCTCGAGGTTCTGTTTTAATAAAAGAGACCAGGCTCCACCTCGAGGTTCTGTAAAGAGACCAGGCTCCACCTCGAGGTTCTGTTTTAATAAAGGAGACCAGGCTCCACCTCGAGGTTCTGTTTTAATAAAAGAGACCAGGCTCCACTTCGAGGTTCTGTTTTAATAAAAGAGACCAGGCTCCACCTCAAGGTTCTGTTTTAATAAAAGAGACCAGGCTCCACCTCGAGGTTCTGTTTTAATAAAAGAGACCAGGCTCCACCTCGAGGTTCTGTTTTAATAAAAGAGACCAGGCTCCACCTCGAGGTTCTGTTTTAATAAAAGAGACCAGGCTCCACCTCGAGGTTCTGTAAAGAGACCAGGCTCTACCTCGAGGTTCTGTTTTAATAAAAGAGACCAGGCTCCACCTCGAGGTTCTGTTTTAATAAAAGAGACCAGGCTCCACCTCGAGGTTCTGTTTTAATAAAAGAGACCAGGCTCCACCTCGAGGTTCTGTAAAGAGACCAGGCTCCACCTCGAGGTTCTGTTTTAATAAAAGAGACCAGGCTCCACCTCAAGGTTCTGTTTTAATAAAAGAGACCAGGCTCCACCTCGAGGTTCTGTAAAGAGACCAGGCTCTACCTCGAGGTTCTGTTTTAATAAAAGAGACCAGGCTCCACCTCGAGGTTCTGTTTTAATAAAAGAGACGAGGCTCCACCTCGAGGTTCTGTAAAGAGACCAGGCTCCACCTCGAGGTTCTGTTTTAATAAAAGAGACCAGGCTCCACCTCGAGGTTCTGTTTTAATAAAAGAGACCAGGCTCCACCTCGAGGTTCTGTTTTAATAAAAGAGACCAGGCTCCTCCTCGAGGTTCTGTTTTAATAAAAGAGACGAGGCTCCACCTCGAGGTTCTGTAAAGAGACCAGGCTCCACCTCGAGGTTCTGTTTTAATAAAAGAGACCAGGCTCCTCCTCGAGGTTCAGTTTTAATAAAAGAGACGAGGCTCCACCTCGAGGTTCTGTAAAGAGACCAGGCTCCACCTCGAGGTTCTGTTTTAATAAAAGAGACCAGGCTCCACCTCAAGGTTCTGTTTTAATAAAAGAGACCAGGCTCCATCTCGAGGTTCTGTTTTAATAAAAGAGATGAGGCTCCACCTCGAGGTTCTGTTTTAATAAAAGAGACCAGGCTCCTCCTCAAGGTTCTGTTTTAATAAAAGAGACGAGGCTCCACCTCGAGGTTCTGTAAAGAGACCAGGCTCCACCTCGAGGTTCTGTTTTAATAAAAGAGACCAGGCTCCTCCTCGAGGTTCTGTTTTAATAAAAGAGACCAGGCTCCTCCTCGAGGTTCTGTTTTAATAAAAGAGACCAGGCTCCACCTCGAGGTTCTGTTTTAATTAAAGAGACCAGGCTCCACCTCGAGGTTCTGTTTTAATAAAAGGGACCAGGCTCCACCTCGAGGTTCTGTAAAGAGACCAGGCTCCACCTCGAGGTTCTGTTTTAATAAAAGAGACCAGGCTCCACCTCGAGGTTCTGTTTTAATAAAAGGGACCAGGCTACACCTTGATTGTTCTGTTTTAATATTATCAATGACAGTAAAATGAAAAGAATGACCAGTATTTTCCATTATGTGCTTGCTAAGTGCATTTGTATCTTTTTTGATTTTATGTCATACAAATGGTCATAGATACTTTTTTTAATTTATGGTCCGTTTTTCCAATATAAAAACAGCAACAACAATTACGTAGAGCACAATAAATAATCCTTTCAGATCCACAATCAGTGTCCACAGAATTTTTATACATATTTTTTAACATTGTTTCCCTGCCAATCAGTCTAAGGCTAAAGAAAACATCCTCTATTTTCGATTTAACAGCCAGAACAAATTGTAGACGTTTGTTCAAAACTTTAACGTGTTTCAGTCAAACTAAATCTTGATAAATTAAAAATCAATGTCTCTTCACAGACCGATGGTAATGTTTGATTCTTCACTCTTCCGAAAGATGTCTCCCCCTCTTTCTCCCTCAGCTCAGAGAACTCATCTCTTTCCCCTTCCATACTTCCCTCTCTTGGAGGGGTAGAGAGGGAAAAACTGTTTTGGTAACAGTATTGGAAACAGTAGTTGTTTTAGGTCTCGCTCCAGCACCTAACATTCCAGGATATTCATTCTGTTGCTGGCCTTTTATAGTGGGATCTACTACTGTCATGTTCTCTCTCACAGAAATTTGAGAATTTCCAAGGTAAGCCTGAATCTCACTATGCGACTCAGTTTGTAAGTTGTTTTCTATACGCTTATTCACATTTGCATATGTTTGTCTCCTCGCCTCTTCAAATACAGGCTTTTTCCATGCAAATATTTCCCCTTTGCAAAAATCAGTGTGGTCTCTTTATAATTTTTTCAACTTTTGTTGCTCTATCTTATTATCAAAAACAGACACTTTTAAATAAATGTCATTGATTTTGTCAAGATGAAAATCAGTAGTGAATGTACCCTCTATTTCCTGTTGTTTCTACTCAATATAATCAATCAACTCTTGTTCCCTTGGTTCAAAATATTTGAAGCTTCATATACCTTGTCCTTAAGGGACAATTCCCTGGAGCATCCAGACTTCATACCCTAGGGGAGGAGTTGTTGAAATTATGGGGAATCATTTTCTGAACAGAGGATACAAATAAGGTGAAGTGACCGCTGCATGGAAACAAGTGCAGGATTTATGAGAGGATGTAGGGAAACTGTATTTACATAGCTGATATCATATGGAAGAGGTTCCGCACAGAGAGGATGGTAAGGATCTTAGAATGATCCTTACATATTCGAGTCACATCAAGGGGACCTGCAATGTGATTAGAAACAACTGGAAGATTCTGATGTCAGATGAGGAGATGAAAGGGATTGTAGGGGAAGTACCTCGCTTTGCTTTTAGAAACAACCGCAATCTTAAGCAGCTTTTATGTGATAAAAATGGGAACTGTCACTCTGTAGTTTCACAAAGAAAAGGCACCCACCCATGTTGCAGATGCACTTGTAAATATATTTAAAAGGAAATGTGTTTTTACATATACAACAGAAGAAAGAATACTATTTTGATGGGTGTGCAGATTGTACCAGTAGGAACATAGTTTATATGGCTACATGTGGTCTCTGTGACTCCTTTTATGTGGGTAAAATAACGAGACAGCTAAAGAAGAGGGTGTCCAAACATTTTAGTGACATTAGGCAGCAAGATATAAAAAAAAAACTTTTTAAGCATTTTAAAGAAAATGAAGGACATTCTTTTTATTTTAGGGTGATATAGAGCATAGGCAACAACAAGAGAGGGGGAAATGTGCTGGATGGGTAGGCTGCAGGCATACAAACTTCCAGGTCTTAATGCATACTTACCAATTAAACCTGCACTGAATGGGAGAAGGCTTAGGAGGCATGTACGAAATCTTGATTGAGAGGGTATGTCAGCGAATAAAGTTTTTACTGAATATGCCTTAATATTTAAATGTTTTTTAACCAACTCACTTTATATGGATCTGATAAAAGATCAGATGATCCAAAAGCACTTATCCCAATAAAGAAAATCTTCCATTTTACTGGTGTCATACATTCTGTTACCCTGGCCGTGGTGACTGTGGTAATTATTTTGTCGATTATATATATATATATATATATATATATATATATATATATATGTATATATGTATATATATATATATATATATATATATATATATATATATATATATATATATATATATATATATATATATATATATATATATATTTATATATATATATATATATTTATACGTTTACAATAGTGCAAGTACTATATTGATGAACCTTACAATAGCGAACAGCCGCTATAGCAAGGTTTGACAGTGTAGTGCAGATCACACTATAGTGAGGATTGGGAAATGTACCCTTTCCTCAGTGTAGTGCAATCTCAGAGTTTGTATATATAAGTGGGGGAGGGTGCAGGGGGGCTTGCCCTCCTGCAAAACATGTTAAAATATGTTTAACGGCTAAGACAATTTCAGTGAAGTTGAAATGTTCGAATTTTGACTTCACTGAAATGCTCAGTTCAGCATTTACTGTGGTCGGTGTTGTGATTTCTGAACATTTTCTTCAAATATATGCACTTTCGGCCACATACATAGATTAGATATAGATATACACACACACACATGTGTATATATATATATATATATATATATATATATATATATATATATGTATGTGTGTGTATGTGTGTGTGTGTGTGTGTGTGTGTGTGTGTGTGTGTGTGTGTGTGTGTGTGTGTGTGTGTGTGTTATATATACATATATATATATATATATATATATATATATATATATGTATATATATATATATATATATATATATATATATATATATATATATATATACATACATATATATATATATATATATATATATATATATATATATATATAGATAGATGGATAGATGGATAGATACATTCATTGTATTTACCCTTGCCCTTGTCAAGGTCATAGATAAAAAAGGTTATCAATTAAAATCTATATAATTCACTTTGCATCCCCTGTGTGGAGGTTCATAGGTATAATAGTCTAATGACCACTAGGGCCATTATAAGCCTAGCCATGCAACCCAAATGTGACCCCCAAAACTGTTTTTCATAACTGGGGATTTACTGACTGCCTCTCTTCATCAGAGATATTGGAGTTAGACTAGGGGTGAATTTCCAATTACTCATCCGTTGGTCCAAGAAACTCTGCTTCACAAGGATGAGGAGCCTGTTCCAGAGAATGGGAATTCACTGAAACATATATCTCCAACATTTCCTATTTATGTTGCAAGCAAAATTTAAGTATTTTAATCTAGCAGTTCTGATGCTGTTTATTTTATGGATGTGCAAAAGTTTCATCAAAACAAGGTCCAGGGATGCCTTGTATGCCATACAAAGATAACTTCTCAGAAGTCTGTATGATACCAAGTAGAGAGACAAGCCGGTGTGGCGATCAACATAGGACATTGTGTTTACTCCCTGTGTTTATTTTTGAGAGAAACCTTTGTGGACATTCCAGTTGCTGCATGTGTCTGGCCAGATACATACTGAAGGGGGCATTGTATTCTATGATGGTTCTGATGAGAGCCAAGTACAGTGGTATGATGACCTCTTTGGACCTAGGTGACATACCCTTGCTTATAAGTCGAGCAACACAGAAGGATTTTCTTGCTACCTTGGACAAATGTTGATCGAATAATAGGTTACTATTTACATGAGTTCCCAGAGCCCTGACTATTGATTCGACTTTTAAGGGTATTTTATTGATGACATAGTTACCCGGGGTGGTAGACTTCCCAAAAGGTACTATAATGCGTTTTTGGTATTGAGTTTTCAGCCATGGCTTTGGCACCAATTTTTTTGTCTGTATTAGACCATTCTGAAGGGTGTTCTCATCTTGGGGGTATTCAATGACTACTCCCAGTTTGCAATCATTTGCAAACCTGGTTAGCCAAAGGCCTTTGAGATTGGCTTTGAAATCCAAGAAGTACATGCCAAAGAGAACTGGGTCCAGCACAGAGCCCTGAGAGATCCCACTGGTGACCACCCTCTTTGTGGTGGTAGCCTCACGGATTCTAACCTCCTGGTTCCTATTAGTGAGCCAGCTCACTATCCAGCATGTTAAAAAAGGGTTAATACCTAGTTCTATAAGTTTGCTGACAATGACCAAGTGGGGTATTGTATCAAATGCTTTAGGCAGACCTATGTAGGTATTATACACCATTTTACCCTCATCCATTGCCTTAGTGACCTATTCAAAGAAGTCCACCAGATTCAGTAAGCATGATCTTCTTTTGCCAAAGCCAAACTGGGCTGGATCCAGTGTCTGGAGGTCTCCTATGTCCTTGCTGATACTGTCCATGATAATTCTTTCCATGGCTTTCAAATAAGACTAGTCAGACTAAGGGGACTGTACTTTCCAGGATCTGTTGAAGATGCTCCCTTATGAATGGAAATGAGTGCAACAGTCCTCCATTCATATGGTACATAGCTTGTCTGAAGACTGTCTTTAAATAATTACTCCAGGGGTCCTGATAAGTAATATTTTAGATTATTCAGCAGGCATCCTAGGATGTTATTATGGCCCATTGAGGCTGTGTTCTTGGCTTTAGTGAGTATATGCTCTCTAGTTATAGTTGGAGGGGCTATGTTTGAGGATGTTTTTGATGGGATGGCTAGGAGTGAGGGGGGAGTAAAGCTGGAACTGAATTTGTCCTCTAATAGGTTCCTATATCACCAGGCTTGATGAATGTGGCACCATTAACCACCAGTTCAGCACATTGGCATGTGCTGCCTTGAGATTTCTGACATAGCTATAGAAGGACTTATGGTTATCTTTCACCTGGTAGTCTATCTTAACATCAAAGTTGGCTTTGCTTGACCTAATTAGCCCTCTTAGTTGCATATTTACTTTGATGAGAGAGTTTTTATCTTTATGGGAATTACCCTTTCTGATTTTTGCCATAATTTTGTTTTCCTTTTGTTGTATATCCAGTTTAATTTGGGATGCCATTATGAAGATGGATAAAGTTTTAGTGAGTATATGAAAGCCTAGAGGGGAGAGGTGCAGACCATCCTTGGCAAAACAACATGGTCTGTTGGCCCTGTCCTCCCAAGGTGACAAATATCGGATCCCCTTAGAATGACACCAGTAAGACAGCCAGTTGTTGAAATCAATCACTTTTTGCTCATATCTTGCCATCATCCCTGGTGATGGCAATGTGTTAGTCAATGCTAGGCTCATACCAGCCTGAGACACATAGTGTAAAAGCTCCATAATGTCTCTCTTCATATAGTCCAGGGAGGTACATCTCAGGTCATTTACACCTACATGGATTATGACTGAATCATACTGGTAACTGTGGATAATGACTTAAGTGCATGCATGATTTGGCAGATTCTGGGTCCAGATAAACAACTAACAGTTATATTTTCCTTGTTCAGCCTCATTAGAGGGGCATCAGTATATCTTACAATGAAGTCCCCTATGACGAGATTCTTGGGAAACATGTATGCTTGCCTTTGAGACATAGTGTTAGGGACTCCACTGAAAGTGACAGCAGTTTTTTTTTTGACTGCCTTTGGGCTTTTTGAAGCAGAGATTTGACAATGGGTGGTCTAGGTGATATTTGTTGTTTAGGAAGATTGCCTTTAACTGCCTCAGCATATGTTAGTCTATATGTGTATTGTGTGTTATGTGAGAGGGGGGTGTTGTCTGTGTGGTTTCAGCAACCCAGTGTGTACTTGTATGTGAAACTTCAGCCTCCAGCATCATTTAATAAAAACACACCTCTTGTCTACTGTTTCTGCTACTTTAAGGATTAAGTGGTTGTCAGTAAACATGAGACAATTGCTATATTGTTTCAAGATTACCATATTTACCAAACTGGCTACAGAGAAGTTAGGAAATTGTATATTCATTACTGTCCAGTCCTTTGATTTGTGAGCTACAAGGCAATGGTGTATTGGGGTTAGAAGGCTATTAACTCACTCCTATAGCACTTTTTTGTATACTTCCAGTTAACACTCATAGCCCCTTATGCATTCATATCTTTTTTGGGTCTGACTTCTTTAACTGAGTGACTTTCTAGTTAATGATAGGTAATATTAGAAAGAACAAAGATTTATTAACAAAATGACATTAAGATTGTTAATTTAGGATGTCCTGTGGTGGATAAATTAATCACTGTTTGCCAGTTATTATTCATATTTTTCACATGTTCATATTTATGATCATAGTTTTATAACTCAGAGACGTATATGCTGCTGAGGGGTATGGTGTGAAATACCATGGTGAGAGACAGGGAAATTCATTGTCAAGATGCATTTATATCACACTTCACTAGTTGTTTGTTAGAAATTATGATGATAAGCAATATTTCCTTATTTACATAATATTTCAAAAAACAAGTGACTTTCAGACTACTAAATGGCATCAAGTGAAACCTTGTATCTTGCTGAAGAAAACTGTCTTTGATATTTCCACTTTAAGGTGCGGAGCACATCCTGAGAGATATTCAATGTTGTTTATATTGCTAATTATGCAATTAAGAGTATGTTTTAATATTTCTGTAAATGTCTAAATAAACATGCACTCAGAGAAAAATGTCTTGTGTCATGTGAAAGCTTATGACTGGTCAACAAAAGTGTTTTAACAATATATGTCCATGCTGTACATTTTCTAACATATTACCATTTGTGGAAGTTTAGCAAAAAATATAATTCTGAATTTGTATGAATTAATAACTTATTATAGTATTAATGGAAAGACTATGCATATACTGACTATTATCATCGAAAATAACACTTTTTACTGATAACATTACTATTTGTACAGTTTTAATAGATTTTGTTGGCAAAATATTTACATTTACTTATCTTATGTTTTTGAAGTTGATTTTTTTGGCAAAAGTTTCAGAATACAAATATGTGTGTAATCTGCTAGAGGTGTGCCATTCTGCACCACATAGGTTTTAATGAATTAAGGGTGCTTTGTTTGTGCTGGCTAATCTTCTTCTTTTGGCTTTTCCCGGTTAGGGTCGCCACAGTGGATCACTTGTCCACTCATGATTGGCAGTGGAGTTTTACAATGTCGAGTTGCCAGCCCGGCACCCGACCTTCCATGGAAGGCACACACATGCACGCACTCATGCCTAGGGCCAATTTACAGTGTCCAATCCACCTACAGCATGTCTTTGGTATGTGGGAGGAAACCGGAGCACCCGGAGTAAACCCACACGTCCACAGGGAGGACATGCAGACTCCACACAGAAGGCACTTTGTGTTGACTAATAAGGTACTTTATTGGGGCAGATTATGCTAAACAGTACTAAATTCTACTAACTTTAATGTTTACACAGTACTGATTTCTACTAAATCTGTAGGTATTGCCATTTGACTACCAGCTAGTTGCTCTAAGCTTCTAGGCGCAGAAGGTATTTGAGCTATATTGTTCCTTTACGGGGTACAGTTATATGGACCATTCTACAGGGAAATTTTGCTTTCTAGGTGTATGCTAGGCATTGCTAACCCGTGCAAAAGTGCAAACTTTATAGCAATACTGAAAAAACAGAAAACTATCTAATGAGCCCTCAGGTGAATAAAATGACTGAGTCCTTTTGTGCATTTCTCAACTCAGATAGACCAGGTAAACACCCCCTGCCACAAGATGATTAAACCCAGTCTTCCTAATGTAAAAATACAGTAGAAGAGACCCAAAAGTGCAATTCTACCACAAACCACTTAAACAACTAGTTGGAAATCCCTTTTAAGACAGTCTTACATCAGTAATAGTGAGAAGAAGGGCAAATCTTTTTACACCCCCCCCCCTAAAAAAAATCAGTGAAATGTGCATATAAAAGCAATAAAGAATAGCGATCACTTAAAATAAGTAAATTGCAATTTGGCAAATAAAGGTACTTCTTGCCTGGATGGCACTGGATACAAATAAAACACTTCTGGAAAGCAGGCAAGGACTCCAAGCTTTGCTGAGGTCCTGGAAAATGAGCAGGAGACAATATGTAGTGAAGGAGGTTTACTCAAGAGCAATACTGGTTTGCTGGGTGCGCACTAAGTATCATGGATATATGATGGAAAACAGATGAGTACATAAATAGCTTCCACAGCAGTCAATAGCAATGAAACAGGGGAGGGGAGGGACTTTGGAAATCAGATTATCATAAAGGGTGGAGGCCAGAGATACAGCCTTATAAAACAACAACAGCAAAAGGGTGTGAGGGTTGGGCTATCTAGAGAGTCATCAAAGCAAGTAATAGCTACAGAGGCTTCCAAGTAAATAAAGGTAATATTGGAGCTCTTTCAGAAACTTTAGCTTAATGTGTTAGTAGATGAAGGGGTAGACACAGAAAGCAGTTTTAAGCATGTCAAAGATGATCAGAATATAAAAGCACAAACTAGAGCAGAGACGCACCTCTCACTATTGACCTTTTACTAGAGTTTAAGGTACCAGACTATGCAGTAATTAATCAGTGTAACTGGAAAAACAGTGTAACTGGTATATGAACTCTGAAGCATGCTCCTCAATGGTCCCTGATTTTCAGATAAGTCCCTAATTTTGACTGCAATTTTAGCTTTATCCCTCTTAACCCCCCCTCCCCCCAACTGATCACTTTTGGAGAAACATTGGTGAATTACATTTAACAAATAATAACAATACTTAGAGTTATAGATTCTTTTATTTCAGAAAATGTATATTAATTCACATTCTCTTATTCTATCTGTGTCTCAGGTTAGTAGTGCTAATATTTTAAACGGTCCCTGATTATCCCTGATTATTTTTGGATTTGTTCTTGATTTTCTTGAGATTTTCGCTGATTCGTTAAGAGCTATGCTCTGAAGTCACATATATTTGTGTTGAAAGCCAGATCCTTTTCCCAAAGTTTGTCTTCGTCCAGCTGAGCTTTCATGTTTGATGTGTACATGCTGATTTTCTTTTCATTGACTGTATGCATATAGTATCACACACCACACAGGTACACACATTCTCAAATAATCACTACACCTCATTAATTAATAAATGAAAGTAACAGAAGAGAGTGAATATGCAGAAATGAATGTGAAATAAGGAAATAAATAAATAAATAACAGGCATTATTCAGGCATTACATAAAGATAGGATATTTGTATAACTGTCTGTCAGCTGTAGAAGATAAACATTGCTGACCCTGTATTACTCACAGCAGAATGTAAAACTAATTAGCCTGCACAGGTGGAAAAAAATGCCTACCCGATTTTTCATGCTTTATTTCATACTTTATCTCTCAAGTTGTTTGTGGCTTTTAGGCTTACTTAATGATTCCCTAGTGAAAATAAATTATGTTGCTTGAAAAAAGATTCATAGAATCAAGTCCTCCACTGCAGAAATGTCTGCATTAAGCAGTCCTTTTCCTCTGAATTATAAAGGATGATGGCACCCTGTAGTGAATAACAGAATAGCTGCTATTATCGGCTGAAATTCTATGTTTCAATTGCCCTCATACAATAATTAAGCCATTTACTTAAGAAATGGTTTGGAATACTATATGCACGCAGCCTGTAATAACAAATCATTTTCTTGTGGAAAGCTAAAGCATTTATTTCAAGCACATAATACGTACAATTTAAATACAGGTCATCCTTTCTAAAAGGGCACGCACACATGTCTTTTTCTTACCTAAACAGACATGCCATATGCATATAGATGAACATGAGCATGCACGCGTGCACACACACACACACACACACACACACACACACACACACACACACACACACACACACACACACACACTCATTCATGTTCTCTGAAAATAGATTTTGTTGCACACAGGACAGCTAAGGGATTTCATAGTGTACTTGATAAAACGTTAACTCTCTTATCTCTTGTCTTCATAAAGTATTTGTTGTGTTTGCAGAAGCACAACTGCAGAACTTTAAACATACACTGAAGAAAAGATTGATACATCTTTGTGATGCATTATGACATTTTTTTCTCTTTTACACTAAATATTTGGCAATGCGATACTGACAAGCATCTGAACAATGCATGTAATTTACCCAGTGCTATAACCTCATTATTCATTTTCCTCATCTCCTTAAATATCTTCATTATGTATTAAATTAAAATGTAATATTCTCTAACATCTGTACTGAAAGCCAAATAATCTGTTTGCACTTATTTAAAGATGATAAAATAACAAATATGACAACAAAATTCATTATAATATCTCTTTATGATCCTTGTTTTGAAGACATTAGCCATCTGTTTATAAAAAGAATGAAAAGAAGTGGGAGAATATATAGAGAGAAACCACAGGTTTGATATAGTTTGTCATTTTTATAAAACATTGCTATAAACTTCGAACTTTTCCTGTCTGATTCATGATACTAGTTACTTTCATGTTCAACTTCACTGTAATTCTTCAATTTTTGAATAATTCATTGATAGTCTATTTTCAATGAACCAAGCAGGAATAAAAAACAAAAATGAAGACATGCATTTCAGTACAGTTATATTGACAACAGCTGAAAAACAATATTCTCGAACGGCAAAATATCAAACCCACTTTCCCAAACGCACAACACTGGACCTGCATTATAAAATAAACAAAACAAAAAATACACCTTTCCTTCTCATTTGTCACCCTGTAGTAATGTCTGTCAACCTGAACATCAGCAAAAAGAGTCAGCTAATTTACAGGTTAAGAGAAAAAAACTTAAATAAATAAAATAAATAAATAAATGTGTATATATGGATTCACTTTATAATCTCAAAATACTGAAATATCGAATTTCAGTGTTTCAAGACTATAAAGCTGAAACACCAAAAAAACGAAAACCAAAACTGCGACCGTTAAAGCACACACACAAACACAACTACACCTACCTCTGCACAACAACACAAACACACACACACTTATTATAAGCAGGGGGCAAGCTCCACTGCACCACCACACCCTCTACTTATATATACTAACTCTGAGGTCGCACTAAACACCAACACACACAAAACCCACCTACATACATTCCACACACCCCCTCGCACAAACACACATCACAGAGATATAAACACCACCACTCTCAATACTGAGAAACTCACACTATCACCTACGTACCCTATCCCACACCTAACACTCTCCGACAAACTCATGAACACACAAACCCTCCCCAAAACCCTTAAAAACACCACACTTAACTAATGTGCCATCAGTACCGTGGGTTTGACATTTCCGGGTTCGATATTCTGCAGTTTCGTGCATCTGCATATTCGACACTTTGGTCTCAAGATACTGAAATTCGAGATTTCAGTATTTCAAGATTCCAAAGTGTTTATAAATAAATATCTATATATATATATATATATATATATATATATATATATATATATATATATATACATACACACATGCACACACACACACACACACACACACACACACACACACACACACACACACACACACACACACACTTACACATTCACAAAGATATACACACAGATGCATATGGGTTACCTGGTTTTGTTTGAATGCACAGAAAGTTGACAACTGTTTTTGCTGTTACACATGGTTGCATTCATGAGTGGTGCAATGCAGGAGTTATTAAAAAACAATATTGAAGATTATTTTTAGAGAAAAGATGTCCATGTGGTAGAAGTAAGGGGATGAGAGAGTTTGTGTGTGTGTGTGTGTGTGTGTGTGTGTGTGTGTTGCAAGTTAACCTTAGATTAAGAGCTAAGTAAAGGGATAGACATTGAATTGGACATGTTTGGTAGGCTTTTTCTGAGTGTGTGTGTGTGTGTGTGTGTGTGTGTGTGCGCGCGCGCACGCGCGCATGCACATGTTTGTAGTTCAGAGTTAGATTTAGGGTTAAAGAAGGGGAAAGGTTTAGTGTTATGCATGCATGATGTTGCATATGTTTGTGTCCCAGTATTTTGTATAGTGGTTCTGTTAAGGAAAGGGTTTTCATAAGTTAGTGTGTAGCATTAGGGTTAGAAGCAGGGGGACCTCAAATTAAATTAGCTCAACTATTCGGCCTTTAATTATGAGGCTTGAACTTCAAGTTATATTAACACGCATAATTTAATCTATTTTGAATAAAATGAACTAATGATATGCTTCTTTCAACCAAACTACAAATTTGACTTGAAAAACAATATGATGAAATGAAAGGAATGAAACCATAGTTTTTCTTAAGTCCATAAGGAAAAAACAAATAAAACAATTCTTAAGTCAAACAGTGCTTCATTCAGTAGGGAGTCCACTAGTGTTTTGGGCTAGCAGACTTCTATATGTATCCCTGTGCTATAATAATTATGCTGCTATTTAATAGCTATGGAGATGTTTTGCCTGCCTGCTTCAGACTGCCTGTCTTTTTCAGACTCTCTAATATATCCTGTTCAGCAATCAGCAGCATATGCAATTGTCAGTCAGTATAACATAACATCTGTCTATATCTATATATATATATATATATATATATATATATATATATATATATATACATATATATTCACTTCTAAATTTCGAATTTCTGAAACATCGAATTTCCTATGGTCGAGACCATATGATCAAAGTTTCAGAATCTCGACATTCTGAAATAAATCCAACAAAACAAAAAAACAACTTTCGCAACATTTATGCAGAGCGGCAAGTCCCCCTGCATCCCCCACACCTCCGCTACTTAAATATATCAACTCTGAGATCGCACTACAGCGAGGAAAAGGGAAATCTCCTGTTCCATGCTGTATGCAGATCTCCATTCAGAATTTTGAAGTTCTAAAACTTTGATCATATGGTCTCAACCATATGAAATTTGAAGTTTTAGGATTTCGACATTCTGAAGTGAACCTATATATATATATATATATATATATATATATATATATATATATATATATATATATCAAAATATATACACACATATATAGCTATGTCTGTATAATATAATAAAATACATGCAAACACACACACACATATATCTATCTATATATACATGATAGTTTAGACTATTGTTTTATTGCATCTATGCACCCATTCACATTCAGGGTTGGCGTAATGGTTAAGGTGTTTACCTCACAGGCACAATGCATATTGTTTGATTCTCACTTTTGAGGGACATTGGCTAGGCTTAAAATGGCCCGCAGGGGCAGCAAGCCTAGTACTTAGCTATGAACCCTGTGATATTTTAGATAATCTTTTCAATGCATATACACACCTGTCCATATCACATTATTTGGAACATACTCTACAAGGTCCCATTTTAGAAAACTTCTCACACTTAGACTTATGAAATATAATTCAGTCTTGACAGCATCAGGCATTATTATTTAGTCAATCTAACAATTTTAAGTTACTTTATTATATCTGAGGACTTATCTACCATTCTTACAAAATGTGTTACTGAGTTCAGAAATTATTAAGACTTTATATATCACAGATACACTGAATAGGAATAGCTATTCAAATAAATTAACTCATAGATCTCTGAAAAGAGAAAACTTCATAGCTGTTTCTCTGCAAGAAATCTGGACTAAGATTAAAGTAATGGGAGGACAAAGGCCCAAAATACGGACATAATTTAAATATCAGCCTTATAAACTTAGAAAGTTGCTAAAATAACAAGATTTGTATTAGCATGTATTTTCTGAAGGATGTGAATTCTGAAACTCCAATGTATATCATTATTTAGTGACTTCATTTCTCAGTCATTTGCCAGAAAACCACACATTTCAATTCTGCAAAAATATGGACAGTTGAGAGGGATGGGCTTATGCCTGTCATGAAAGGAAGAGATGGTCCTTTGCTATATCCATTCAATACAACCCCGAGGCACACCAGATGGACATGTGCTGAGACAACAGAGCCAAATGAGAAATCTTTAACCCCACTGTGGATGGCAGTTTTATTACTGGTGCTTGGCCCCTGCTTTAAAGAAAATGAAGAATAGAGGAGCCATTTGAGTAGGCCTCAGTGGTTTCTGAAGCCTGTACCTTATATGGTGGTAAGAATGAGCTGTACAAGGTGTTCAGTCTATATCTAGCAGTTTGGAGATCTATTTTAGAAACATAGGTTCATAGGTTCATAGGTAGGTACTAGGCTATCGGCCCAAGGGCCTACGTAAGCCTAGCCAACAAGGTTCCCTGGCTTACGCCACCCAAGAAAGTTATTTTCCTGTGACACTGTCGAGCAGAGACACAGACGTGATCCCTGGGATGTATTTCCTATTTCCCATCCACTCATCAAGATTTTTCTTGAAGAGTGCTAATGAAGAACTTTGCTTGACATAGATGGGTAGCCTGTTCCAGAGTATGGGAAGTCTCTGGGATAGGAATCTATCCCTCCAGCATGTCCTGTTTATTGTGGTGACAAGGTTTAGGTCCCTAGAGCATGTAGCTTGGAGGGATTGGGATTTCTTTAGGTGTAGTATGTCCAACAGCTCTGGGTTTGACAAAGCTTTATATGTTAGGCAGAGATCACCTCGGAGTAGGCGATATGCTATGGAGTAAAGATGGAGTTTTTTGAGGCGGTCAGTGTAGGGCATTTGTTTGAGTCCAGTAATCCTCTTTGTGAGGTACTTCTGTGGCCTTTCCAGCTGCTGCAGATGTCTTGTGAGGTACATTCCAAATGGGGCATTGTACTCTATAATGGGTCTAATGAGTGTCGAGTAGAGGGGAACGATGACCTCTTTTTTCCTGGCTGAGAACCCTTTTATGATGAGGTGTGCCACGTAGAAGGACTTCCTGACTACTGTGGCGATGTGACTATCAAAGGAGAGACTACTGTCCACCTGGGTCCCAAGGTCTCTTATCACGCATTCGGTGTTAAGGAGATTGCTTCTACCTTTCCATCTGTGCAATTGCATTCTCTCTCTCTGTCTCTCTTTTTTATGTTCTCATGAAATTGCCTTCTATATAAAATACTTTAGCAATTTGTCCTACCATTTCCTGTATCCACTGTGATCCTTGCATTGTTTGCTCTATTGCTTTGATTTCTTCTCTTATGTAGGGCTCCACATCCTGTTATCCACCCCATCCCTCCTGTAATGGTTGTTACTAGCACAGTATCAATTTATTGTTTTCCTGTTGATGCCTCTAGCTCAGTTAACATTCCTTAAATTCTGCATATTTGTATCAATTTTCCTTTTCCTCTTGTCTTTTTTTGTTTTATCAGAGAAAGGCACGTGCCATCAAAAATGAGTATTTATGAAAGAAGAAAAAAGAAAAGTGAATACTAAAGAAAACAACAGTATAGTTTTATAGAACACATTCATTTCATTGACAGGTAAGCAAGACATTTCCCAGTACTACTACTACTGTGGAAAATGCTGAAAGATTATTACTTATTGTGTATTTTCAAGGGGAAGGGGCAAAACTGGGTACATCATCCAGGGCTAAAGACTCCCTTACACAGATCTATGCAGATTTGAGTCTTGCCTTTGTCTCTCTACACTGACTTATCTCCTACTTATTAATTATATAGTTTTTAATCCCATCTGGAAGCCAGAACTTCTAGGGTTTTGGGTTCACAGTTAATTAATGAAAGTGTCCTCTGTGATGATGCAGCTCTGGGATCTTCATCATGATTCAGGAAGAGTGTGATACCAGCTTCAAACAACTAGGATTGGGCTATGTGTCCCTCAAAAATAAATCTAGGTATGCATACACAGTTTATACTAACAATACAAAATGAGATATAGATTTATCACACAGCTGATGCCATTATTATGGAATAAAGTTCCCCTTAATATTAAATACTCAGTCTTTCAGTGTATTTTAAAAACAAATATGGGCATCTGGGTACAACTAAAAAAGTAAAGCTATAACAATGGAGAGTCTGTATTTCTTATTGGTTTACAGACCTAAATCTAATTATGAATTACTATAAAGCTATGAAACTATCATGCTGTAGGATCAATGATCATAATAGGTTACTAAGCTAATGGCCCTGGGGCCCTTACAAGCCTAGCCAAAAGTTTATCCCCAAAAAAGAAACCTCAGTCAACACGTGTTGCACCTGTCAATGAGGAGCACAGGTGGAACCTCTAGGACAAATTTGTGTTTTCCCATCCACTCATCAAGGGTGCGCTTGAAGAGGGTCAGTGAGGTACTTTGTTTGATGTGTACGGGAAGTCTATCCCAGAGACGGGGCAGCCTCTGGGAGACAAATCTGTCTCTCCAGCAGGTTTAGTTGAATGTCGCATATTAGATTCAGGCCTTTCAAGCAGGTAATGCACGGGGAATTAGATGTATGGATATGGAGCATCTCTAGTATGGCAGGGTCTGAGATTGCTTTGTAGGCAAGACACAGATTACCTCTGATCAATCTGTATGATACCGAGTAGAGTGATAGTGATTTGAGCCTCTCCACATAGGACAGGAGTTGGAGGCCATGGATTCTCTTTGTCAGGTATTTCTGTGGCCTTTCCAGTTGGTGCAGATGTTTGGAGATGTACATACCAAATGGGGCATTATACTCAATTATTTGTCTAATGAGGGAGGTGTATAGAGAGGTAATAACCTCCTTTTTTTCTAGATGCAATCTCTTTACTTATGAGATGAACCAAGTAATAAGCTTTTCTGACCAATGCTGCTGTATGATATTCGAATGTGAGATTGTTGTTAACTTGAGTGCCCAGGCCTCTCACCAGAGGTTGTGTGCTTAGGGGATTGCAATTGATGTGGTAATCAGTAGGGTGCCATGTGTTTGCCGAATGGAATGACGATACATTGTTTTGCATTTAACTTGAGGCCATGACTTTGGCACCAATTATTTGTTGCTGTGAGGCCCTATTGTAGTATGTTAACATCATTTGTGGAGTCAATAACAGTACCCAACTAACAGTCATGCACAAACTTGGTCAACCACAGGCCTTTTGTCTTTGCCTGGTCCTCTAAGAAGTAGATGTCAAACAGTAGGGGTCCCAGGACAGATCCCTGGGGAACACCACCAGTGACACATCTGCTATCAGTGGTGGAGGCACCTATTTTGACCTTGTGGGTCATGTTGGTGAGCCAGTTGGCCACCCACCTGATGAGACAGAGATTTATGCCAAGTTGTGTTAGCTTTTTGATGATGCCTGAGTGGGAAATTGTGTCAAAGGCCTCAGCCAAGTCAAGGTAAGCTGTATGTACTGACTTTCCTCATACAGGGCCTTGGTGACAGTCTCAAAGAAGTCAACCAAGTTCAACAGGCAAGATCTTTCCTTGATGAATCTGAACTGGGTGAGTCAAGTGCTTGGAGACTGCCTATGTCCTTGTTTATGAGATCCATAATAATATGCTCCATGGCTTTCGGATCAGACTTGTCAAGGTAATGGGGTGATAGTTTCCAGGAGCAGTAGTGGCATCAACTTTGTGCAAAGAGATGACAATGGTAGGTCTCCACTCTGCTGGAATGTTGAAAGGGCCTTTGGGGGGGGGGCAGGGGGGTGAAGTTTGTGCTGAACCTATCTGCTAGCAGGTTGGCTAAGTCAACAGGATCAGTGTAAATGATATCATTAACTACTAATTCGGAACAAACCTGAGCTTTGCCATGGAGGCTCCTGACATAACCAAAGAAGGCTTTGTGGTTTCCCTTTGTTTTGGAGGCAAGTTTTGATTCATAATTGGCTTTAGATGTTTTCACTAGTGATCTAGTTTGCTTGTTGAGGCTATGGAGAGAACTTTTCCAATTTGGAATGTGTTTCTTTTTACCCTTGGACAACAGTTTCTTCTTTTCGTTGTAAAGCCTGTTGATAGAGGATGCCCACCAGATAGGTTTGTGTTTCCCTGAGGAGCAGGTTTTAGTTCTGCTGGGTATGGCTGAGTCCATGCAGTTGTACAGGTGCTTGTATACTACACTGGCAAACTGTTCAACATAGTTGTCTGCATCCTATCACCAGGAATGAAAATGTCATCTGATGTATAAAGATAGATCTTCACCATTAACGTGTGCTTGGGTACATGAGACTTCCTATACCATGGTTTCTATATCTTATTTTAAAAATGTTTTGGCACATTTCTGACAGTTATTATGCTTTCTTCACTATCTTAACTATGCCAGATGTCTAATCTAACTGTATTGTGTAAGGGTTGCATTCCATGGCATGTATCTGTGAAGTTATAAGATCCTCAATAACACAGACCTTCACCTCTTCCTGCAGTATAAAATGTAACATGTATTTTAAGCAATAAATATCAAAATGTTGCAGTCTTAGAAGCTTATGAGCTACCAGTCAATGATGTAAAATGCGTCTTAGATGAATTTCTCTAAGAAACAGTTGCGCAGAAGTAAGGAAGTAACTCAGCCTGTCCTTAGTCCTGCAGTAGTTGTGGGATATGGAAATTATATTTATTAATGAATGTCTCATCACAAAGCTAGCACCCCAGCAACTGCACACAACTCCCTTAGCTCTTCTGCAGCCTAACCAAGGTTTATGCCCAAATTAGTGAACTAATTTTCGATTTGGCATCCTGTTTTTATCTGTCCAGAATAAGAGCTGCAAATGCTAATTTTGCTACTTCATACTCTATTAATATTGCTGTCATGGATGGTCAGACTATAAATGCTGCTAAGCATACAACTTATACCATATGAATGACCTAGCAGTTTTACAACATCTTGTGGCATTTGATGGGTGACAGAATACTAACACCCACTTTGTGATCTCTGCCAGGAGAGGGCCCATTAGCTTAAATCCCTTATACACAGCCCATTACATGTGTTTTACTCATGATATATGTTTCTTGTAAGAAGCACATGAGGAACAATAGTGCTTAGATGAATTCCAACTTCACTCTTTTTGTTTTATAATGAAAAAGCTGTATATTGTCATTTGAAATTATATAATATGAGACAATTCAAAATGTAAACAGCCACTGGTTCATCTCTAGCCCACTTAAGCATTTTCTAATATTCTAGAAAGGAAAGTAAGTTGGCAAGAAAAGTTTAAGCATGCCATACAAGAAATACTTATGGCCTTATTTATTTGAACAAAGATTTTCCAGGGACCCCCCCCCCCCAGTATACCCAACAAAATTAACCAGGACAGTAAAAAGATAAAGGCAAATTATTGTTGTTCTTCAAAAGTAAATTTATTCATTATTTATTTTGCATTTCTTGATAGGGAATGTCCATCTGGGAGGTTTCTACATCATTAGTGACCCAGGGAGAAAAGCTCCAGAAACAAAACAGTACATGGATGTCAATAAATATCAAGAACAACTCTGGAACAATATAGCAAACAATATGATTCAGTGCCTATTACAGTCAGTTCCATACTTATCTCCGAGCTCTCCCACTGAAGAGAAATAAAGACATCCATTTTTTCTACTGGCATGTCCCACTCCCTTCTACCTTAACTATTCAGGTCCCATTTCTGTGCCCTGCCCCTGAACATCCTTCCACAGATTTTCTTAAAAAAATATTTCTTCTTTTAGGCTATAACAAACTGCTTGCTAAAAATGTATCAAACAATTGCTATGGTTTTTACACTACCTGCACAGAGCTCTACAGTGTCCAGGTTTTAGATAAAACAAGAGTTTCTTTTTTTTTACTTTTAAATGGTAGCAAACTGCTTGCTACAATGTAGCAAGCAGTTACTACAGTTTAGACCCCCCCCCACAGAAATTTACAGAGCTCAGATCTGATCAGAAATGCAATACTGGATTTTAAAAAATGATATTAGTCAAAGATGGCCGCTGTTCTGTAAGCACTGCTAACCCTTAGCTCCTCTAACTATCTGGAATAAAATTAACCCAGAAGATAAACCAGAACCAATTTCAACAAAATATCTTGGAATACTAACTTTAACTAACACCTAAATAAAATCATCAAGAAGAAGAAGAGCCTGATCTAGCTACTAAACAACTAAGATTGAAGCAGATAAAGTGAGGCAAGAACAAGCCGTGTGCCTGTGAAACCTTGCATACTGAATACTATACTCAAACCTGAGGTCAACTTCACTACAGGATGTCGAAAGAAGATAAAAATATGGATACTACTACATCCAAAACTAAACTTTCTGACTTACTATTTCCTGAAAAAGACATAAACTCTAAGAGACAAAACATAACAAAACAACCAGATACCTCTAAAACTGGAAACAGAATCAAATCTGATCAACCAGCAAACCTAGAAGATATTAAGACAGCTCTACTTCCTTTCCAAGAAGCAATAAAAATTCTATCTTTGCAAGTACAATCATTTGGGGATACCTTCAACCAAATAATAGACAGAATGGATAAATCTGAAGCCAAAATCATTGAAAATGAAGAGAAAATACCTTTAATATCAAAAAAATCTGACTCTCATGATAAAGAAATCCAAAACATTCAAGCAAAGATTACAGATCTGGAAGCACGGTCCAGAAGGAACAATATAATCATAAGAGGCATCCCAGAATCTGTAACTCACAATGATTTGATATCTTCCATCACCCAAATGTTCACTATCTTGCTCAAAGAACCAGGAAAAGCCCAGCAAATTATAATAGAAAGAGCACATAGAGCTCTGAGAGAAACTCAAGTATCATACAAACCCAGACCAGTATATGCAAAATTATTAAACTTTCAAGATGTTAACATAATTTTGTTGACTGCTAAGAAAAATGGTGGAACTCTTACCTGGAATAATAACACAATATCACTAGCTCAAGACCTTCCCCTTCAAATAAGGCAATCCAGACAGCTTCTTTCCCCCTACTGCAAATTCCTCATTGAAAGGAAAATAAAATTTCAAATGAAGTATCCAAATTATCTGATTTTCCACTTGGAAGGAGTCAAATATGTGATCGCTAATCATAAAGAAGCCAAAGATACTTTTCTTGCTGTGTTTAAAAAAGTTCCTACATTAGATCGTTAAAACCACTCACCAATATGTCATCTGGTCCTTAAATGTATAACTGCATTCATTGCAATGCTCCGAGGTCTATTTTTGCCTTCTGACTCTTTGTTGGGCCTTCTTAGGCCTCTAATAATGGTCTTTTGTCATTTTTCTTTCTCTCCCAAGCCACAAGGAGTTAAGGCGGAAATTCAGAACTGCTTCTGCTTCTGTTTTTTCCCACGATAGGAACCGAAAGCCTCTGCATCACTGCTGACAGGTCTCTTTAAAGGTTGACACTTCCTGGACATCCAGACCGATTAAATGGTCTCCCTACGCGTGTTTATACACTTGGATTTTCTCAATGAATGCTCCGCAATGCCTGAAAGCTATTATGGTATTAGCTGTTAAAAAGAAAACGAGACCGTAAACACATGCCATCATTCTGCAATGGTTTTCAAAGATAAGCTTTTTGTTCTATAAAAGAAAGCTTAAATTCAGCTAATTTAAACCAGTTTCTCGTAATACCTAATCCGAAGTAAGAAACTTCAGTTCTGACATGTCATAATGTGGAATACCGTCATTTAATCAGAAAATCTGAAAATTCCTCTATGTAGCTAATCTACATGCTACGGAGATATTTTCGAGTTCTAAAAATCTCACCATTTCCCCTCATCTAACAATGCTTGGTCCAATGGCTGAATAGAATACCCAATTCAGGATATATCTTACAGGAATAAGAAGGGAGAGGAAGGAAAGGGGAAGGAAAAAGAAAAGAAAGAAATTTTTTAGAACCTTTTCTGAGTGTAATTTTGATGAACATTTATCATGGCTCTTGCATGTTGCTATAACCCATAGCAATGAGTTATATGTGCTATCTATAAGTTAAAAGCTATACCAGGCTATCAGAGGAGATCTTGACAATAAAATTCAGTTTGCAATCATCTCCACACTTAAATAACCTGAAATCCTCGTTCTCAGGTTGAAGACCATGTAACTACTAAACAAATAGAGAAGCCCCAGAGGAGATTAACTAAAATTTAAGTCTAGAGAATCAGTCCAAGAGAAGTTAATAATTATATCTTTTAACTTAGTACCTTATAGTCTATTAACAGGTAACCTGTGCCACATTTACATCCCCTTTGGAGACCCTGTCTTAACAATCATTTGTAACAGTCTGCATGCTTACTGATCGATTAGAAAGGCACCTCTATATTACAGATCTTGGGTGAGAAATTCAAAATCAAATGCCAATACCTACCTATAGATTCCAGAACTAGAAGACCGCCCTCTGTACCTTCCCAACCAACATATTTCCTGGTCAGATGTTTGATAGGGTGCCACTTCTGTTTACCACTGTCCTCTGGTTTTCTGATTCTTGAGATAGTATGTTAAAAATCCCATTGCTTCAATGATAAAGCAATGAAAATTCCATGTAAAAAGTTTTAAACTGTAGCTCTTGCCTTAATATTGAGATAAGTATAATATTATCTATGCTGACTAACTTATTTAGGTAAATGGAAAATCTTTTGTAAAATATACGTCATTTTCAGCAATTCATTTCAGTACTTCATTTTCAGCACTTCTTACTGGTTCATGTTTCCAGTGGCTCTCAGCTACATGTGTATTGTGCTGTTTGTACAATCCTTAATATAGGGGTCTTCCTACATTATTGTTCCTACAGACCTTCATCCTTTTCAGTTCTGTTAATGGCTAACCTACATTTGTATGTATTTTCCAGTTTTATTTAGATTTTTTAAACCAATGTGTGTGCATAGTCCACTGTCTTCACCCGCCATTATTAACCTTTAATTTGGTATTTCCTATACCCCAGTTTTTCAACTGTACACTCTCAGAAATGTCTTAAAAGATGAAAATTTTATCACTATTCGCCAAAGTCTTATTGAATTTAAATGATACTCCTTGATGTTTTATGCAACATAGTTAAATACAGTTATCCAGAGGTCCTTCACAGTAAAAACAGGAAATTTTGTGAGAAGTATTGTACTTTGTTGTGGACTAATTACTGCTGGAAAAGATCTCTAACTAGCTCTCTTAATTTTCCGGACATTAAGTTTAATGTCATTTTTGCTATACTCCTTTGAAGAAACGTCAGCTCACACTATTGACATGCAGCTACAAGATATATATATCAAGCTGATGTTTAATTTGACAGAAGGAGGGGCTTGTTTGCCTGGATAATCATATGTCCTTGCTTGTACTGGTTGCGAAGTTGGCTTTATTGTTTTATATGTTTTTTATACATCTATATGTACATAGTCAAAGATACACACATTAGTATTAAGCAAACTGCTATTTCAACCCATTATAAATCAAAATGAGACACAACCCATAGATTTAATCTTATGCTCCAACTGGTAGATCTAGACTGCTAGTCACTAAACACTACGAAATAAGGAGGTAAAACACTTTGATTCCTGTGGATTTCCTATAGGAAACACCAATACTATATAACCTATAAGGGTAACAACACATTTCGGGTGATAGAACTGTTGTTTAAAAATGGGGGATCAAAACGAGACAATAATACTTGTGGTAGATTGTACAGGTTGATCCTAGACATATAAACATTCACACATGCACCCACACTCACATGCACACATACACTCATATTTTGGTACACCTAGCTTTATTTATATGGTTACTGTCCAAATAATCCGGTAACATACCATCCTGATAATGGAAAGACGCTGCCTCCTTTCTTTCCTGTCATTACTTGTTTTAAACGATCATATTATTTGACATGATTCAAGGAACAACAACTATAGGCATACTAAGAATAAAAATAAATACCTAATTATTTTTGAATACAGTTATAATGTTTGTAAATATTGGTTCTAACAATGCCTTTCAAGGCTGTTTCTCTCAATTACTGTTAATCTTTCAGAATATACAGTTTTGATGTTATAACTTCTTTTTATAAAAATATTGAGGAGTTTAGGGTTATATTAGTAGTGCTTTCTAGGGAGTCAGTTTGTTAAGCTTTGTCAATGTTGTTAAAATTTATGCAGGGATACTCGTCTTCATTTTTTACTTAATTGTTAAAGCACATTATGTAAATACTCTATTGAACTATGAATCTCTAAACTTAATAACCACTCATTCCCTGCTTTATTCCTGGTCCATGGGGGTAGTGGTTAGGCACAGAGCTGGGATGGGAATAATAAGATGTTTCTTAATTCAATCTCATCAACACACAAACAAAAACTTTTAACTCTAACGAATGCACAAGACTTATTTCACTGATACTCCAAACACATCAATGTGGGAATTTGATTCATGGAATATCAAAGGGCTCCAGAATAAAAAGAAAAGAAAACTTCTTTTACACCTTATTCTACAAGCGAAAGTGAATTTTATACTACTCCAGGAAACACATCTAATCCTTGAATAATGGTCAGAAATTAGGGAAAAAATGGATAAGGGGAAATTATAGCTTCTGTAGGTAAAACCAACAGTGCGGGGGTAGCTATAATAATTAAAAATCAATTTCAAGACAAAATACTCAAAACCAGAGTGGACAAAGAGGGGAGGTGGTGCTTTATAACTCTTTCAACCCTAAATCTTCCTAAGCCCCTTATGGTACTAAATATCTATGCCCCTTTTAACAATCAACACTCTTTTTCTTGCATCATTATACCCTATTCTAAACCAATTTCAAAACCACTATATGATTCTAGGTGGTGACTGCAGCATGTACCAAAATCCAGACCAGGACAAATCAAATATGACTCTAACACATAACAAACAAGCATCTCTTGCATTAAATGAACTCAAACATGATTACAAACTATATGACCCCTTTAAATATGGAGATAGCCCAAATAAATTTAGAAAATGTACTTTCTACTCTCATTGCCACAAAATGTGGTCGAGAATAGACTTTTTTCTAATTTCGGAAGCACTATTCAATTTAGACCCCAAACTGAACATCCACACTAGATACCTCTCAGACCATTCCAAAATTACTCTAAGTTTTAATAGCAACCCAAAAAATAGTACAATAAAAAGAGGTTACAATTGGACCCTGAATCCCAATCTTCTAACCAAAAAGGAGATCATAAATGAGATTCATTCCATATTCCAATCAACCCTGTCTAACATTCCCAATGCTCAGATATCCCTGGACATTGAATGGGCAGCAACCAAAGCACAAATTAGGGGAATACTTATTAAAAAAGCAGCTTACTATAAAAAAATTAAACTTAAAGAGGAGCAGGACTTAGAAACAAAAATACAAAGATACTCGAGTGTGACCTACTAACTAATTTTAATACTCAAACAGAAACCGAAATCCTGAAACTCCAAAAGGATCTCTACCTCCTACATAACAATAATTTATCCTTTTATGAAACCAAAATGTTAGCCACCTATGCTAATGAAGTTTAAACACCATCCCGAGCACTAGCCAGAATTATAAACCAAACCAAATCCCCCTCTCAAATATCTGAAATATTTTACGAGAACAAACACTACACTAAAAATGAAGATATTATTAAAACCTTTGAATTAATATATTCACAAATTTATGGAGAATACCTAGTACTATCCTCAAAAAAAGATAAAACATGCTTTCTACAAAAACTCAATTTCCCGAAATTAGACCCAAACCAACAAGAAAAATTAAGCGAACCTATCTCTATTGATGAATTAACCTCAACAATTCAACAAATGAAAACACGTAAAGCCCCTGGCCCAGATGGGCTTACCTCCAAATTTTATAAAACTTTCTCCCCCATCGTAGCCCAAATTTTATTCCATATACTGAACTATATAATAAATAATAAAATTAATGATATAGACTTTAATGCGTCTAAAACTATTTTTATACTCAAAGAACAAGCTGACTCCAAAAACCTAGATAGCTATAGACCCATATCATTATTAAAGATTGACACTAAAATCTTAACATCTCTACTTGCAAACAGACTGAAAAACCTAATGGATAAAATTATCTCCCCCGGAACAGTCTGGTTTTATAACACGCAGACAAACGAGTGATAATACATTAACACTTAATACACTAATCTCATATGTTAATCAAAGCAACCTAAACATATACACTCTAGCTATTGATGCCCATAAAGCATTTGAAAGAGTAAATATAAAATTTTTACTTCAAACTCTACCTTACTTTAACATACCTCAAAAATTTATCCAGAGCCTACAAATATTATACAATAGCCCCTATACATCTTTATATATTAACAAAACCTGGTCAAAGAGAATCCCAATTAAACATGGAACCCACCAAGGATGCCCTCTATCTCCTCTACTCTTTAACTTATACCTAGAGCCTCTTTTCCTAAATATTAAACAAAATATATATCATAACTCCCCCCAATAATTTATAACACCAAAATCTTCTTATCCGCTTTTGCTGATGATCTCAATATTTATTGTATCACACCAATTTCGGACATAAATAAAATATTATCTGCTATTGAACACTTCTCGATGATATTGAACTACAAATTAAATCTCAAAAAAACTAGCATCTTCCCTTTAAAAAAACATTCTCTCTTCTACCACTGGTAGGGAAATTAAAAACAGAAGAAGTAATTAACTACTTAGGCATTACATTCTCTACAAACAACAAAGATTTTTACTCAAACAACATAACTCAAAAATGGCAAAATACTAGACCTTAATAGATGGAAAAATCTAAGGCTACCATTTCTGGCCAAAGTATCGGTAATTAAAATGAATGTGTTACCCAGATTACTCTACATCTTCATGACTTCCCTGATTACCATACCCAATAAATTTTTAAGCAAATACATACCTTGCTTGCTAAATTCATATGGGAGCCCAAAAAAAAAAACAGACTCTCATATGACAAATTAATGACCCCCAAAAATAAAGGTGGCTTAGACCTTCCAAACTTTGAAACACAAAAACTATTCAAATCCCTAAACCTTATACAAGCTATGATGACATTGCAACCCTTACACAAAAACCCTAATCTTACAATTAATAATCAGACCCTAAACCTAATTCACTACCCTCGATTAATCAATACAACCATCCAAGACATATACCCATATTTAAATTGCTCTGTGCAAGAAATAAGGAACCAATTGAACCTCCCCAAAGCATACTTAGTGATCCTGAGACAAATCAAAGAGTTATGTACCAGCTATCTCCATGACACTAACATAAACAACAAAGATATAGCAACCTGTAACTTACTTTGGAAAACTATTCTCTCAACTAAAAAATTTACCACCTATACATACAAAATAATCAAAGCCATTAAATTCCAGAAACATATACTCATCTCTGACTATTGGAGAAAGAATAATTCATCCATTGATAATCATCAATTGATCCAAGCAATTAACCTAACAATAAAGTCTATATCCCCTTCAAAAACTAGCATTTACCCAACTTATGATTTATAACAATGCATATTTCACACCTGCTATTCTACATATATTTAATCCTAAGAAATCCCCTTTCTGCCCACACTGTAAAGACCAAACTGCTGATTTAATCCATCTCTTCTGGAGCTGTAAATGTGTATTTAAACTTTGGAACTCCCTTAAACTTCAATTACAAAAGACGGGCTACCAGACATCTACACTCACCTGGGAATTTACTCTATTACATATCCTCCCAAACAATATCTCTAAAACCCAAGCAATTACCCTGATTAATATTTTTCTGTTAATGAAACTTTATATAGCTACCAATTGGCTTAACCCTACTAACATTTCTTGGGAGAATTTTAGATTGATGGCAACTAAACATCTGTTAGCCCATAAAATAATAATTAACAAAAGGGACAAAAATATTAAACTTAGGAAATTATGGGAACAAATTTTTAATATTATTCTCGCATAACTTTCCACAAATGACCATACTTAATTATAACTAAGAGTCTTCATAACATCTCACATCCCTAACGCCTAAGAATTTTTTTTCTCTTCCTCGTTTAAAATTTTACACATAATAACCCTTGCTGAATTATTTCTCCTGCTCTACTGAATTTTGAAAGCATCTATGTATATAGTGTAAATAGTATTGTTTGATTGATTATCCTCTTTTTGCATTGCTTTCAATGTATACCAATTGTTTAATGTTTATGTGTTTTCTCTCTATTTGTTGCATTTCATTTGCTGTTTTGTATTGATGTAAAGAATAAATAAAAATTATGGGAAAAAAATGATATTACATTAAATAGTGATCTGGATAGGCTAATATTGCCCTCCCAGCACTTTGTGACCATGGCAGATGCCCCTATTGCCCCTCCCTAGCTATATTACTGGTGTTGGTATATGCAATAAGTGTCTGAGCCTCTCTTATTAAGTGACATTGTTATAGAAAGAGTTTTTCTAAGGTAAGTTGCAGGGTTAGGCTTCAGTTTAGGGGCAGGGTTAGGGATTAGTATGTATTAGTAAACTGAGCAGGGAGGTGAAGTCACTCCCCACTCTCCTCACTAATACCTGCTAATGCCAACTCTAACCCTAATCTTAACTTGCACTAACCCTAATCTTGCACTTTACCTTAGAAAACCCTTTCTATAACCCTATCACTAGTCAGACAAATTTGGTCTATTAGTAACTGTGTGTGTTTTTTTAATTTATTTATCTATTTATTTATTTGTTTTTGTAAGGTCACAAAAGAGTTTTCCTTTGCAATCTTTTTTTTGTTTTTCAGTGTATTTGGTATTCAGGAATGTGTCTTTCGAAATGTAGCCATCTCTCAGGACTGAATCTTTTTTTCTATATTTTGATTAATTGTCCATATTCCAAAAACACATACATAAGAAAAAGTGCATGATACTTATTGATTTTCAGACCGTGAATGATTGTAAGTGTGACATATATCTAAAACATATACTGCAGGAAAATGGCATGTTTAAATATGACTTGTACACTGAGTACATATTCCTGAGAGGTTTGCAATGAAAAAACAAGATAACAGCTTGGAAATAAGACCTACTAATGAAATTTGCATTGCTAAAATTAGCATTGCAGGTGACCAATAGGATGGTGCATAGTTAAGGTACATGGCAAAGAGTTTCTTTAATAGATGACAAGCTACTAATTCACAACACACTGTGCTCCATTGTACTTGTAGATGTTTTATAAAGGATATCACAGAGACCTTCATTTGCAGGGCTGTAACTTCAGTCATGATATTGATTGTTTGAGAATACTGGATAGAAAGCTTCTCCATTTTTATGCCCTGATTTTGTTGTATTAACTAACCAGTAGAAGTTCTGAATATGCTACATTGCAGCACACTAGATTATTAACCAAAACTGAACATGGTACAGAAGGTTTTGAGCAAAGGTCAGCTGAATTAGGGACAGTTGCTTGTACCACCTGAGACTAGGAAGGCCTAAGCTATGTTGTATCTACTGTACTGTCTTGCATGAAATCTAGCTACTGTACTTTAAGCCAGGTTTTTATTATGGAAAATGAAAACTGTAGAGAAAATACAGCATTTAGAAGTGATGGGACTGAGTACATATCAATAGTAAATAACTAAGCAAAGTAAGAGAGAAAACACTTAACTCTGAATAGCCTATCTGGAGTGGCCACTAAAAGTTCCAAGACAGTAACTATTATAGTTGTAACAGTTTACACTGAAGTATAAATCGGGTAAAATATCATTATTAAGAATGTGTTATCTATGGTACAGTGATCTCAGAAAGATAGTCTATATAATTAGCAAACACATAAAAACCCACTTGGGCCGCAAAACATAAAGGTAACAAAACAACGGTAAGAACCACAGAGGATGCTCCAAGAAGAACGATTAAGTTGACCACTTTTAATGCTCAATGAAATGAACGACTTAGCGCTTTCACCAGTACAACTGGCTTCTTCAGAGTCGTTTAGTACATCACAATGCCATGAATTTATTGCACTTAACCCACAGCCATAGGTTAAAATCAAAATGCCCCACCCAATAAAAACATCAAACTACTTAATATATAATCACACCAAGAAAACATAAAAAATGTATATATATATATATATATATAATATATATAAAATATATATAATGACGGTGATAATTAATGATGCATAAACATAAAAAACATAGTGGTCAACTTCATCGTTCTTCTTGGAGCGTCCTCTGTGGTTCTTACCATTGTTTTGTTACCTTTATGTTTTGCGCCCCGAGTGGGTTTTTATGTGTTTGCTACTAGTTGAGTGGCCGCAGGGACGTTCTCTTGTTGTACGGTGAATTTTGCGGTTGTTGGAAGTCATATGGAGGTGATTTTGAAGGAACTAGCTTGTGTGGTGGACAAGCTTATCAAAGTTTATTCAGGAGAAGCGTTGGGGAGTAGAGTGGTATCGGCAGTTAGCCCCACGGACTCCCAAGTGGAATTGTTCACTTTGCACTCACCCATCAATAGTATTCCTCCGGGACAGGAGGAAAATGTAAATACTCTGCATAGCGAGGCTGTCTTTAAGCAGCCTAGTTCCAGTAAAGCACCTTTGGCTCCGGTGGTGGACTCTGGGTTGATGGACCGGAAACACGATCTTACTTCCTGGTTCCAGACGCCGATTTTCGGTAATGGAGGGGCTACGGAAAACAAAGCCAAAATGCTACCGTCCTTGAGGGAACAAATTAATCAATACGAGAAGCTTTGTATTAAGTACAAGGCGATCCAGCTTGACAGCTTGTTCCTTAAAAAATCCAAGGAACTTAATCAGGTACCAAAAGGTCTGCGAATTTGGAAGAGACCTATGGGGGTTGACGAGGGCACAGAAGCATTCCGTGAACTAACGACTCTCTTTAATAGAGCAGGTATGGATATGTTGGACATTATAATTCGTAACAATGATGTCAAGTTGCTAGAAATGCAGGACAAAATCAGTAAATTAAATATGAGTATTACTAGTGATCTCTTGTTTCAGCATTATCAGAGTAATTTCGATAAAGTGGTCATGAATATTGAAACTTTTGTCAATAAGAATTTGGCTTTGAAACAGAAAAAGCTTGCAAGGGACACTACAGACTATAAAAACAATTGTGCATACCCCCCGGGTTTTAAATGTCCACCAAACAATGGGGAAGAAAACCCAATGGACACTGTTTTTAATGACAATTTTGTTGAGCCGGTTAATGATGATTTTTTAGAGCAACAGAACGGACCGCGAAGGTCAGAGAGGCTCATGAACAGAGGGCGGACTGTGGGAAATCCACAAGTGACTTATATGCGGGGGGGGGCCAACAGGAGGGATCGTTATTAATACATGGTGACGATGACTTTTTTACGGACATTAATGATGCAGACTTGGATCAGAATTGTAGCATTGTACATAATGATGGTAAATTGTCATTGAATGGTGACGTTGAGATGAATTTGATGAATTTATTTGTTGATGAGTTATCATGTACTATGAGTTTGCATGATGGCAACAATGGGGATGTGTGTTTTGAGGGATGTGATGCCTTGAAGCATCAGATTTTAAGGAAAAATGGTTTTTGTATTTATAACTACACCAACATCGAGATTGGTGATACACATTTTGATCTTTTTTGTAAAGGCACCAGCTTTGTACCTAATTTTAGACTGGATATTGCTCATGTACTCATTAACTTAAAACTGTACACAAGACAATTAAATTTAAAAGTTTTTTTCTCAGCCTTGGGGAAGCAGAATGATGGAGGGAACTCTAATGAATGTACTCAAATTTTGAAAAGAAGGAGTACTTTTATACCGCCCCCTAATGCTGAGATTGTGTTGTTTGAAAGGTTGGTTGAGTATGAGTTTAGAAGAAACTTGACATCTAACATTAAGGAAACAGACAACCTTTCAAAAGAAGAAAGAGAATTGTTGAAATGTTACAGGATCTCTGACCAGTTCAGGTTTATGAAACCTGACAAGGGTGGGGGGATGGTAGTAATGTTCAAAATTGATTATGTTTCTAGAATGTCTGTGATTCTGAACAATGAATACACCTATAAGAGGGTTTCATCCAATGAGATTAACAGATCATATCTTAAAATTGATTTGCTTTTACAAGATGCTTTATTTCAAGGAGTTATTAACGAGATGGAATTTCATTATTTGAGTGTTAAGTTTCCAAAAATTCCCTGTATATTTGGTATTCCAAAAGTACACAAGGGTACTGACAACTTACAATTCAGACCCATTGTGGCAGCAAGGGGATCTAAGACCGAACCTTTAGCGGCATACATTGATGTTATGTGTAGGCCAGTTGTCAGTGAAACCGCTCACATACTTAGAGATTTGTGGCATTGCCTTGAAAGACTTAGGGTTTTGGACACGAGTGGTGTAATTTTTGGTTTTTTGACAGTTGATGCTATTAATTTATTTTCGGTTATTCCACACCAGTCAGGTTTGGATATATTTTATGATAGCATTGTAGAGGGTAGTATGGTGGATACAAATAAGCTTAATTTTTTATATGATCTGATGGAGATTGTCTTAAAAAATAATTTTATCTCATTTGAGGGTGAAACATATCAGCAGGTGTCTGGAGTAGCAATGGGGGCGAAGTGTACCCCGGTTTTTGCTAACTCAGTGTTACTTACTTGGGAAAAGCAGTATGTTTTTTCTTCCAGATTCAACAGTAACATTGTGCTGTATAATAGATTCTTGGACGATCTGTTGATTTTGTGGAAGGGTGATGAAAAAACAGCAGGTGAATTTGTTGAATATTTGAATGGGACAACCAATTTTCTCAAATTTACATACACTTGGAATGAAGATGTTATTAATTTTTTGGATTTAACCATTAGTAAAACTAGTGGGGGGTTTTCAAGTAACATTTATAGGAAAGAAAATTATTTGAATTCCCCGTTACATTTTGACAGTTGTCACCTCTGGCATCAGAGGAAAGGTGTTATCAAGGGGCAAATGGTTAGGACATCAAGATTAGTGAGTGATGAGAAAACTTTTAAGGTGGAGATGTTTAAATTAATTGGAATGTTTTTGGAATGTGGATATCCATTAAAACTGCTTCTCAAAATCAAAAAGGATGTGGTCAGAAAAAGGACTACTAGGTTTTCCCCTATTTTAAATTCAAGGGTCTCAATAAGTAATAGAACTGATGGCAAGTATTCAGGAGCTTGTCTTGTGTTAAACTATAACAACAGAGCACCTGATTTCGGTATTATGGTGAAAAATCTTTGGAGAAACGTTTTAAGTGATGAAATTAAAGGGATAGTGGGCCCTGACCCTCTGATTATTTACAGTAGAGGTGACAACTTGAAGGGAATGTTGGAAAGGAAAGCCAAACCACAATTTACATCAAGTATGTGAAAATGTGGGGCATGTAGGTGGTGTAGATTTATCAGTGAAGGATCCTATCTGTGTGTGTTTGGTTACAAGTACACTATACCATGTCCTGGTCAATGCAACTGTAACACTAAGAATTTAGTATATGTGGCCTTGTGCATGTCATGTGAGGCATTCTACGTAGGCAAGACCATTAGGAGGTTGAAAGATAGGATATCAGAACATGTCAGATCCATTAGAAAGAATGATATACACAATGCGTTATATTTACACAGTACTACATGTTCCAATTTCAACAAATTCTTGTTTTTTGTGGTAGGACAGATTGTTGAGTTTGATGGTTGTGGGGACACGGTTAATAAAGTGGGTGCCCTAGAAACAGAATGGCAGTTAAGACTTAATGCACTGAAATCTCCTGGGCTTAATGATAGTGTGTCCTTAAAACCCCTTTTGAAGTTGAAATCTCAACAAATTTAATGTAATTTTATTTGTCAAAGCTGGTTGCAAACACTACACAACGACAATTCAAGTATGTTTTTTATGTTTATGCATCATTAATTATCACCGTCATTATATATATTTTATATATATTATATATATACATTTTTTATATTTTCTTGGTGTGATTATATATTAAGTAGTTTGATGTTTTTATTGGGTGGGGCATTTTGATTTTAACCTATGGCTGTGGGTTAAGTGCAATAAATTCATGGCATTGTGATGTACTAAACGACTCTGAAGAAGCCAGTTGTACTGGTGAAAGCGCTAAGTCGTTCATTTCATTGAGCATTAAAAGTGGTCCGCTTCATCGTTCTTCTTGGAGCTTCCTCTGTGGTTCTTACCGTTGTTTTGTAGTCTATATATTTAGCAGGGGTGTGGGGTGCATCTCCCACATTGGGGATTGAAGATGGCACAACTCTCATGCAAAAATATTTAAAAGTGTAACAGCAAGTTTCACAATTCATTTTTAAATGAGAGACACATTAATTTTGAAACTGCTGTAACTCAAATTATCAGGTCTCAACCTCCTGATAAGCAACTATCAATATGGCTTTTGGTTGGTTATGGACACAGTATTATTATGTATGCCCTTCTTTTTTTTAACCCCCCCCCCCGGGTTGAGCCTAATGACTCATGTACAAGCATCCTATCAGCCCATTTGCTGTGCAGTGCAGGAGCTGGGAATCATCAAGTGAGATGAGGTGAGAGCCCTATAGCCTATTTGTTCCTTAATGGGAATCCTCCATCTGCTCAAATGCTGTACTGCAAGACTTGGATGGCTGGAAATTGGACTGGCTTGCTGGTCCTGCAGGATGGCCTACCATCTCTTCCATCAGAACCCCCTCCCCTTCCTTGCATTAGCTCCTGTGAGCTTCACTGTAGCTGTCCTTTGAGGAGAGGCATGCCTCTGCACAATGACTTCCCTCCATTTACTGTGCGGTTTGCACATGGCAGATCAAGCTCACTAGGCTCAAGTGCCACAAAAAGATACTTCATTCACCACTGGGATGTGTAAGCCAGCAATGGTTGTTCAATCTCACCCTCCATCACCAACCCCTAAAAGCCTATGAGCCAGAATTCAAACTCCAGCCACCTGTGATAAAATCAGTGATTTATCCCTTTATGCCATGGAACTAGTTATGTGTATGCTTTTCAATCCCAAATAGAGTACAAGTTATGAAGCAAGCAATTTTGTTGAGATTAATTATTATGTTGTTAACTTGTCGAAAGATGCTATAACAGAACAGTTTTTATATGAAGTAGAGGACACTGGACTTGTCTACTGATAAAAGAGTGACAATAGAAAGGCAGTTTTATTAGGTACTGCTTGAGAAGAGCATTGCTTTGGCCTTACTAATGTTAATACACATTCCCAGTGATTTAATACATAATCCTATTGTTAATCAAAGCTGGACTGCAGTTTGGTATTGACTATGGTGATTGCATTTTGTGTAGAATAGATTGTAGAGATATTGGCATGCAGGGTTCAGTTACCTTCCTTGCAGTGACTGACCTTGTTATTTAGTAAGATAATGAAAAGCAGTGGACTGAGCTGTGAGCTGTGAGGGATGCTAATAGTGTCAAACAGCGGTTGTAAGATAGCATCATTCCATTTGACGGACTGCTGTCATTCTTACAGGCAGCTGTTAACATGTTCAGCTGGACTGAAAGACAGTAGCTTCCTAGAGTCTTCAAAAGCACTGCTTGGTTCACAGTACTGAATGGTTTGGGAAACCCAGACAGACTGCTCCAGCAATTTGATCATGCTCTACCTGGCCATGGAGTTGCTCTAGAACGTCCAGTAGAGCAGCATCTGTGACATCGTTACAAATAAAACCATGTTGTGAATTTTTTGTGTGCTTGCTTAGTTGTTGAAGTACTTGTAAATGAATTAATTTTTCTAGATTGTTTTTGATGATGGAATAAGATATTGATCAGATAATACTTATTTCATGTAAATTAGGTTCCTGTTTTATGTGGCGGTACAGTGAGTTAATAGGAGCAAGGCCATCTTTAATAGATGTATTCAGTTATATTGAAACTGAGTCAGCAGAAATGCTTACTGCAATTTTTAAGAATTTGGGAGGAGGTTATCAGGTGAAGCTGATCAAGCTTGAAACTTACCTAGCAGTTTATACAGTAAACCTAATGACGTTATTTGCAAATAGAGGACAATAAAACTATGAATAGACATAACAGTGAGTCATCTGATTGTCTACCAAGGTATTTTGTATTATATCATGAATAAATTATCAAAGCTGAGTAACTACCTCTATCAGTGCCACTCAAATGAGGAAAATGTTGGAGGATTTCCTTGATTGAGTATATTTTCTCTATAACACCAGAATTATTTTTGATTTTAAGAGTGTATAAACTGTTTCTCAAAATTGCTAACTTTTTAGCTTGTACAGATAGCATTTGTGCCAGTTAATTGTAACAAGATATCCCACATTGAACACCTAGATGATAATCACAATGCTAAAAGAGCCATAACATACTTGCCCAGTGGCATGACTGCGTTGCCTTAGGGCATCCCTGGGGCTACTACAATAGTAGACTGGGGGGTTCTGAATGTATATAGCAGATGACTACCTCAACCATTGTAGAAGAAGAAGAAGACATTAATGTTCAACTCTCTTCCCTAATTTTGTCTCTTCCCAGAGTGAACAATTCTCAGAGACATATGTAACCATATACAGTAAGCATATGCCATTCTAAGTAATGTTTATTCAAAGAATCACACTTACATATTCCACAAACAAGCACATTTACAAAATACTCATGGCAGTAAAAGAGAAGAACCTGCCATAAGTGACAAATAAACAGGAAAGGATCCCTTTACCTGGATAAATGCCAGCACGGCTAGAGCAGCATATACAACATCTACAAGGAAGAGTAAACAGTCAGTATAAAATCATGTTATATTCTGTCACCTGAATAATACAGACAAATCACCTTGTGCCTGCAAATCCTCAGACACAAGAACTAACTCCTATAACAGCCAATATAGAGGCCTTGTCTGCAACTTTTCATCATCCTAACCTTCTAAGAATGTCCATTTCAAAAATTCCAAAATCCAAGATACAAAAAACTAAGAAATTAAAACAAAAACAACTGGCAACTTCACTGAAGACTAAATCCACAAAGTTTAATGAAGCACTTTTCATCCAAAAACTTCTTTGAAGTTCATCAGATCATCCAAAAACTTCTTTGACCTTCATCAGATCATCCAAAAACTTCTTTGAACTTCATCAGATTAAGTTCAAAGAAGTTTTTGGACGAAAAGCTCTTCATTAAACTTTGTGAATTTAGTCTTCAGTGAAGTTGTTAGTTGTTTTTGTTTTAATGTCCATTTCAACACAGAAAAAGAGTATAGTAATCTGGCACACCTTTTGGTTTGAAATATTTATTTATTTATTTATTAACTCCACCAACCACCCAAAAACAGCCACAGGACATTTTCTCCAACCACCCAGTAGGCTTTGGCTTGACAAATATATCAGTTTTCCATCATGTAACTGATAAAAAACACTTCTCCAGTGTATGCAGTATCAGTATAAAAACATTATTCATCTAAGGAGTTTGCAGATTGCTGCAAACTCTAATGCAAGGCATAAGCCATACAATCAATGCCCTTAAACCAACATAACAAACTAGAGATAAATACCACCCCAACAGCCTTGAGTTGCCAGCCATGAGCATAAATGGATGGCTACCACAGCACACATAGGTAACCCCTGCTGGGGTCATATGTATGCCCAGAAACAGGACTACAGCATTAGCCATCACAAACACTGTCTGGACTGTGTCATGTGATATACAGGGTACACATTCAACTGCAATGACCTGACACAAACCACATTGCCTATCCAAATTTCATCCACATTAGGACACACACAAATTCAGTCACCCACAACCATGTCACAACATCAGTCACAGAAGATGACTGATTACCAGCTTCGTGAATATGCATTAAATATGTCAAAGCAACAACTGATCTATCCTATGGTTGACTTGATCAGTTATCTGACATATGCATTCTATGTATTCTGTAAGGGAAGGAAATGCCATGCATATCTTTTTAAATAATCAGCAATTTTAGAAATTTCATTTGAGCATTGATAAAATAGTACTGCATAGATGTACTATTTATTTCAGCCTTTGCTTATAGACGTCAACAAGGAAAGTTTCTGGTAACCTCAGCAGATGATTTTTCTCAGGGAAGCTTTCCAGAAAAAACATAGTACATAAATGATATTTTTTAGAGACAGTGAAGAAACCAAATAAAGTTAGGATAGTGGTTCTCTTGATGTTGGTGTAGACTTTATTTCTTAATTCACCGATATGTGCTATGTCCTGTAGATGGAATGATCTATAGCTTTGGTGAAGACATCTTGAGCAAACTGTAATAAATTAAGTGAGTTCTCTCCCTCAGGCAAACCATATAGAATCAATTTGTAGTGCATGGAGCTGCACTATTATTCTCCGAAATCAGGAAAAAGATAAAAAAAAGTTTTTCCCTAGTGCAAGACCAAATCTTAGTGAGTGGGGCACTTTTAAGATTGTTACTTTCACTAAGGACTGTGAACACAGCTGGCTGACAAAAAAAAGTGGGTAAAGGTAAAACAGCTTTTGAAAACTGTGAGAACGTCACTGTGTTACACCTATAAATCGAACATGTGACGGAAGACAGTGTATAACAGCATTTAAAAGCTGTTTTACTTTCTGACAATGCAACACTTTTGTTTATGGCTGTTGTAATTCTCAAATATCAGTGAGTTTGGAGAAAGTATCTGATTTTTCCTCATGTTTTGCCCTGTCCCTCACTTTTTATGTTTGACTGATTTTGTGGCAAATCACTAAGGATTACAGTCAGTCAGTCAATACAGCAACTTATAGTTGAAACTTCATGAATAGATGCCTAGATACCAGGCAAAATTATCTGAACATAGTTTTTCAAAAGATAACGGGATAAATTTAATATTTTTATATTGTACAATTTATTTTTATTTATTTTACATTTGTTGACCATGCTAGTCTAACTGGATAGATGTCCATTTTTAGTATTAGTGCATTATACATTAGGTTGTTGTTACAATCTAATTAAATATATATTTTAACTGCTGCCTTTGAGTGCTGGTCCCTTCTTTCTGGTTCATAGTTGTGGTTTGGACCGAGCACCAACTGTCTTGCGTGCGTGCCTTGTTTGTTGGACTGACATTTTTAGTAGAGGCCTGGGGAGAAAAGCTCCAAGACAAATACAGAGAAATAATGTTTAAGGTTACAATAAAGTTAACATTGAAGAATACTAAATTACATTTTACAACAGAATACAACTGTCAAGTAAAAGGAACATATAATTTAAAGAGTGCCAGGTAAAATCAGATTTCAATATTTAAAAAAGTAACTGATTTTAAGATTATTGTGTATGCCAGGATGCTGTGTCAAAAGATAAAACATCAGTTCAATAATGCCATAATATAGTCTCTCTATATAGTTGCAAGGACTGCAAGATGCTGTAAACTTAACATTCATCATTGTTAAAATAGTCCTGGTCATTAAGATGCTATTGGATCTAATTTAACCAAAAGGTAGATACTGAAGCTATGTAAGGTATTGATATAATATTCTATATTTATTCTGTTCCATTACCCTGCAAGCACAATAGCAAAGGACATCAACTAAAATGATAGCCTTAAAACTGTAATACTATTGTTTGCAATATGTGCAATATCATTGCTTGCAATATGTGTAATATCATTGTTTGAAGCATGTGTTTCTATTTAAATAATTGACCACTTAAATTATCAGCAGGCAAAACATCAAATCCTGGAGCTCAAGTGATGAAAACATCAAAAGACAAAAAAAATCCTTTAAAAAACTGTTTATGCAGGGGGGCAAGCCTTCACCCCACATTGCTAATCATATACACCAACTTTGAGATTGTTCTACAGCTGGGAAAGAGCAAAACCCTACTACCCACTGAATGGTAACCTCGGGCACAGGCCATCGGCATCAATGTTTTGCTGGTCAACGATGTAAGCCAATGATCCGCTACAGGGACCCATTTCCTCAGAGTATCTCTAGTGATGTGCATCTTGTATCATGTATGTAATAGCATGCAGTCCCGTTTACATTTCATGACATGCATGCTACATCTGCTAACTGGTAGTGAAAACATGCATTAGGCTCCCCTTTTTCCTTTCTCTATTTATGAAAACACTCTGGATTCCAGATAGCATTTGTTTTTTTAACAACCAGTTCAAAACATTTATACTAGATGTATTTTGGCTACATTTTTGTGCAATATGTTGATCTTTTAAACTGCATTTGAACCTCTTACTCAATGCACAAAAAGGAAGTATGTATAACTGATTTGGCACAGGAAAAAGTGATAAGCAAAGCATTAGCTTTTGGTGCATCCAAGGTAATGAAATAAAAAAAAACAGGTTTATTCCCTGGATTTAGTGTAATGGGTAAGAAATGAAGACTACCTAACATGATTATTTCAGAATACATTTGAGATGGAAGATTCTTGTTAAGCTACAGAGTCCATTGTCTTAAATATGTCCATATTAATTCAAAATTTAATTTGCCTCAACCCAGCATATTTTTTCTTAAGTCATTTTCAGAAGGAGACCATCACAGCAAGAAAAAGGATCAAATGGCAGTCTAAATGGGAAATAAGTTGCCCAAATGAGATCTGATGCTATATTTTGCAAAGCACTATAACTTACTCTGATATTCTGATATTATGCAATGTGACTATAGGAAGAAAAAATGTGTTTATCTATTTGCCATTTCAGTCACCCGATATGTTGCTGCTGCCGCTCCCTTTTCCCACTTAGATTTATTTGACTACTTTTAGTTGCCAGAGGCCATGTTGTAGACCTTTGTGGATTCATAGTCCACCCCTCAATATGACGGTCTATTCCAATAGTCTGCAGGTTTTAACCTGTAATGTAAGTGCTCCCATTATATTTGATGTCCTTCTCACTTTTCTGCCCTTGTGTCTCAGCTTCACTATTTCACTTTTCCCATATACTTATATCTTATTCACTTTCCTTGTACTGTCTAATAATCAGCCTTTCCAGACACCATCTGTTGTCATTACCCCCCACCGTGACCTATGTGGCCTTAGTCTGGTAGACTTTCCATTGTTTTTCCACTTGTTTTCCCTCTACAGCTTCCAGAACTGCATATAATGTTACGGATGTTGCCGTAACAGATTCTGACAGACTGTGAGTACAGTCTCCCTATTAGTGGAATGCATACCTTGCAAAATACATCTCAAAAGTTTCTTTGGCTATTCACACTGCAACCTTTGTTTGAGTCTGATTATCCAGGACTTGTGTGCTGTTCCTCACTTTTAGATCCTTTTCAAGTACCATATCACCCCTAACATATGCATCTTTTGAAGTGTGTCCAGAATGTAGAAACTTGCACTTTTCTCCACTCACCAAATCCACTCCCTCTTTTGGATTTTGAATCCATTTAGGATTGTGGCCCTGATATGTATAGTTTACATGCAGATTCTGTCTGTTACTCACCCCTTCTAGCACTGAGACATGCATATGCTTAATAGTGAAAGACCCTGACTCTGACACCTGAGGTAGTTCATTGTTCAGTTTATACTTCCACTGATATTGTACATATTCCAATTCTGTATACACAGGCCTTGTTAGCTATGGTCTACCAGCAAAACCTAAAACATAGTAAGACATATAATTCTTTGAAAAGAAGTGCAATTTTTGACCATATAAAAATAATGTCTGCCATAAGACTGCAACTCTTTTGTGTTCATTTGCTAGTTGTGTGATCATTGATTTGGTAACTTAATATATTCAGGATTAGGAGGTCATGTTTCAGTTCTCAGTATTGTAGAGCAATGGTCTCTAATGATATTAGTAGTCACTTTGGTCCTTGAGGCCAAAATCATTCTGCTTGAAAAGTCAGTTCCCATTTATACCTTCTTCAGTAACCAACATGAAAACTTGCCAAGCACAGTTCAAATATTTACCATTTATCTTAAACATTTTTCAAAATTCAGGTAGATTTCATCACCGCAGTCTTCAGTTTCCAAAATTATCTGAACCCACTACTGTTTGATATTGCAACAAAGGTCAAGTGAGATAAAAACAGCTCTTTCTTCTTTTCTTTTTCTGGTAACAGTGCCTGCCTAGTCAGGAATTATTTTTCCAAATGTGTCTTCCAGCTAGCTACCATTTCAACTGATGTATATTTACACAGAATACCACAGGCACACAAGTTAAAGCGATCAAGGCTAAGGCAGAGACCAATGGTGGTGAAGAACAATTGATCACATTTGCTGGTTTCTGCAGCCACTCCATCATCCATGTCTACTGCATGTATTATAATATACCATGGGTCTTGGGTAGCTCCACGTATGCTCAGTATACATAGCAACAGGCATCTTTCCTGCAAGAGAATGGAACTGGAATTCGATGCAGTACAGCAAAAGAAGTGCTTCCTGACAATGACCTCAGGCCTATCTAAACAGGATAATCTTATAAGAAAGTGTTATAAGAAAAGGGAAAGAATTTTGTTCTGTTTTACATAAATTGCACATGGTGCATGAAGTGAGAGATTACTGTCTAGTTTGATGCAGACATATCATAAGAACTGAATACTGTTAATGCCCAGCTGTAAATAACTGGTGGTTCTGGTCTATGGCACAAAGTGGGTATAGGCAGCTTCTTTGTCTGAGCAAATAAACAAACAAATAACTAACTAACTAAATAGACGAATAAATAAAACTAAAACTCACACAGTAAGGTATGCTCAGTATAAACTATTTTTACTTAAACTGCAATAAATATCAACCTGCAGGGTTGGAACACCCCACTAGCAGCTGTGCCACTTTACAGTCTTATAACTATCACCCTTCCTGTGATTCAAACTAAAGAAGCTGATTTACGGTTACTAAATATAGAATTCTTGGAATTCTACCTGTAATTTTAAAGTGTAATTCCTTCATAATTTTAGTGTCTCTGTACGTAAGGAAAATGAAAAAGTGTTTTAAGCATGTAACATTAACAGATCAAACAGATAGTTTTATACTATTTTTCTGATGAAGTCCTTTTTAATTTTAGGACAAAAGTGCTTAAATAATTTAATAAATATGTGATTATATCCAGAATTATATTTCAGACATTTTTCTGTTATGGGTTTTGTTACTGATATAGCTGAATTTACACAGCCTCTATTTGTACTTTGATTGTCACAGTTTTATGGGCTGTAAATATAACAAACATTAGTTATGGCTAATGTATTTTTTGATTTAATAAGTCAAATTTCATAAAATGTCATGGATTTCAATACTCAGGTAGTCCAAATTTGAGAATATTATAAAATTTCCCCAGGAAAAAATGGAAAGCAATGTCTTTGATTCTTCCTAGGGTGTAAAATCATGACAGGAAGTTCTGAAATAAAATGTATTGCATAGACATGCCTACATTGTCCAAGCTAATCTGCATTTCTCTTTGTACTCCTCTCTCTACAACATGGTTCTGGTCCTAGTCCGAGTTTGACAGTTGATTATTATTTGCTGTTCCAGGGCCTTCCCACCTGAGTCCATAGAGAGGCATTTGAATGAGCTTTACTTAGGCTACAAAAAAAAATCAATTTCTTACATTAAATGTATTCTGCTCACCCACAATTATGATGCATTTACTTCAACCATAATCATTGTGTTTCATGTTTAATGTGAATGAAAGAAAATATGCATCTATGTATTTAACTATATTCAGTAGCAGACAATGCAGCATAAATGTAGTATATGGTTTAATATTAGAATGGTGACATTCATGATTGTGGTTAGGTGACATAATATGCAGAATGGTGGCATTCATGACTGTGGTTATGTGACATATGCAAAATGGTGACATTCATGATTGTGGTTCAGTGGCATAATATGCAGAATAGTGGCATTCATGATTGTGGTTATGTGACATAATATGTAGAATGATGGCAAAAATGAATATGGTTTAATGACATAATATGTAGAATATTCATGTGATGATAGGAGGTACTGCCAGCCAAGCCAGGGAGAAGTATGGCAGTAGATGTAAGACTTGTGCCAGCACAGCTAGCTGGAATTTTATAAATAATTATGTAATTTGTATATTAAGCTGATTTGTACAGATGCTTGTGCTGAAAATGTATTTGAGAACTTTGCTTGTGTTAACTGTCTTAAAATGTATCAACAGTGCACCCTGCTGAAATGAGGAGAAATTTGCATGTATTATGATATCTGAATTAAATTTATGTTTTATTAGAGAACACTGGTACAGCAATGGTTAACCAGCTGGCTTATTTTAAGAAAAATAAGGGAAATGTAAATGTGCTGTTAAATCATTGAACAGCACACCACAATGCTGAGTAGGCCGAGAGGTGGTAGGTCTGGGGGCAGCCATTATCTGTTAGTTTTTGTAAAGAAGGGAGGAAGTGTAGTAAATGTTTTTTCTCCTAGACATTGCCATAAAAGCTCTAAATGTGCATTGTAGCAGTCTGCTAAGTCCTGTTTCAAACTTCCAAAAGAGATATTGTAGGAACCTAGAGTCAGATGACCAGATGAGGTCATTCTGCAAGCCATCTTAGATAATTATATTTCACAGGGAGTAATGTCAGAATATAGAGTATTCTGTTTGGGTGCCTGACTAGAAAGACTGCTGACGTATTTTGTCTTGCCTTGCTCAAGTAAGTTATTAGGGAAGAGTAAATTATCTTAGATTCAGTCAGGAATGTGGTGAATCTTAGTTTAGAGATTGTTTTTCTTTATTTGTATGTCTGTCTATCAACATTGTTTTCAATATTTTCTGTGATTTGAACTCTGTGGTTTATTGTGAATATATATTCAGTATTTTCATGTACTTTTATTATACATTATTAAATATATGTAATAATTTTATTGTGCCTGGTTCTTGTAAAGAGTATTTAACCTTTGGGAGTACTTATATTTATTTGGTGATACTGTGTGGGCCACTCCAGACGGCCTAGCCATCTTGGTGAACTACTACCATTTGTACTAGCATTAATATTGCACATTATAATCGGACACCCTTTGCTAAGGGCCTTAGAGTAGCTGATTGTGAAGTGTCTGGTGGCAGTGATAATCACCTTATACTCTGAGCAGAAAGAGGCAGAGCAGGTGAACCGGTGCCAGCCTTTCCCAGGTGTGTGTGTGTGTGTGTGTGTGTGTGTGTGTGTGTGTGTGTGTGTGAAACTTAAATCTCTCAGAGTGTGTGTGAGTGTGTGTGCGCGTGTGTGTGTGTGTGTGTGTGTGTGTGTGTGTGTGTGTGTGTGTGTGTGTGTGTGTGTGTGTGTGTGTGTGTGTGTGTGTGTGTGTGTGTGTGTGTGTGTGTGTGTGTGTGTGTGTGTGTGTGTGTCAGCTACTTGGGGAAGGACACAAAGCACTGGGTTTGTAGAAAGAGTGTTGGAGGACTTGGCTTGGACACTCGGCTGAGAACCTAACCCTACAGCTGTACCAGTGGGGAATCTTATTGGGATCTGAAGGGAGACAGATATAGAGACATCCAGACCCCATGCTAACTATGTTCCCTGTGTGCTCTTAAGGGAAATTATATTTGATGCAGAGAGGTAAGCATCTGGAAATACTGAGTGTATCCATTTTTATTCCAAGTGCATGTCCCTCTCCAGTGTCAGTGGTGAGGACTCAGGTTCCTTAATTACTGGCCCAGCATGGGGACAACACATAGTGGTGCCCATCACATATTGGTAACAGTGGTGGGCATCACATTTTTATTGGTTGGCAGTGGTGGGATCATCACATGCTCACATATTTTTGAGCAGTGGTGTGGATACTGAATTCCTGTAGCCTGTAATCAGTGGTTACTAAAGAAGGCGTTTGGACTCTCAAGTAGCCAAAAGGTAGACTTTCAGAGTTTCATATCAAGATAGTTTTATTTATTTACTTTTTGTTAGCTTATATAGTCAGAGAGCGCAGGCAAGGATGTCTGCAGAGGATTATGGCAAGCTGACAAGGAGCCCGTTAGCTGAGATGTGTCAAGCCAAAGGACAGGGTCATGCCAACCTGACTAATGGGGAAATGATTGCAGCCTTTGTGATGACTCACCACTGGACCAGTAATGAAGGAGCCTCAATCCTCACAATTGCCAACAGTGGGGGATGTACACTGAGATGATGACAAGTACACACACACTATTTTGAGATGCAGCTCTTGGGATCAAGTGCAATTTCTCTTAAGAGGACATAGAGACCACAGTCAGTCCAGGGCTAGTTTCTCCCTCTTTCTCCAGATCCTCGGTAAGACTCCTCACTGGCACAGCTATAGAGTTGAAGTCTCAGCTGTGTGGACAAGCCAAGACCTCCAGCACCCTCTCTGTACAACTAGTGCTTTGTGTCCCTGCCCAAGTAGCTGACATGCACACTCTTTGAGGTTTGACTTACACACACACACACACACACACACACACACACACACACACACACACACACACACACACACAGAGGTTTACTAGCTATGCCCCTTTTACTCAGACTATAAGGTAGCTATCACTCCCTCCAGTCAACTCCTTATCAGCTACTTTAAGGCCCTTAACAAAGAGTGCCCAATCTTATTGTGCAATATTAATATTAATATTAATATAATTGTAGTTTGACTAAGAGCAAGTCTATTAGGAGTGGCCCCCACAGTGTCACCAAATAAATATGCAAGTACTCTCAAGACTTAAATATCTATACACAGATCAGCCACAGTGAAATGGTTAACTATATTTAATAATAAATAATAAAAGAACAAAAAAATACTCAGTATATATTCACAGTGACATCAGAGTTCAAAGCCACAGGAAATATTTAAAACACCATTGTAGGACAGTCTCACATAAACAAAGAAAATATCTAAACTAAGCTTTGCTATATTTCTGACTGTATCTAAGAGAATTAATATAACCTGGAAACTTACTCAGAGCAAGGCAGATGTGTGAATGGATCTTTTAGTTGGTGTTGTCAGGTCCAAGACAGAATACAGAATGCAGTATCTCACTCAGAGGCCTCTCAAATTATTATCTCAAATATTACTGCTGGGATAGCTTGCAGAATTACATAATTTCTTGTCATCTGACTTTATTCCAGGTGACCCCCCCCCCCCCCCACTGCTGGAAGCTAGCAGTATTTAGCATCTACCTTTGAAAATACATAGACCTCAGATCTATGGCAGATGCTGGAAGTCATTAAACAATTGCATCCCTCCACATTTCAAAGCTAGTAATTATTTCACCTTAAAGACAATACAGAAAGCCCCCTAGTATAGACACTGTGTCTCTTGCTGCCATAAAGTAATTTGATTTCAGCTATTTTTCTGACGTTAACCTCCTGTACTCCAGTTTCCACTGTTAAAATATATACATTTAAACAGTTACAATAGTGCATGCACATTTTTGTTCTCTTCCAGCAGGGCACATTGTGGATCCATTTTAAACACAAGCATTTTCAAATACACTTTTTATTACAATGTTTTAGTTAACATTTGAAGCTTACAGAAAAAAGTTTTGTGAGCATAGACGCAAGGCAGATGAAAGTGTATGCGATTATGTTGCTGAACTAAGCACTTATTTTCATAGGTGGGTGAGTGGGTTTCAGACTACCACTTTTTAAAGCTGGCAGACCTTTTGGTGAAGGAACAAGCCCTTAGCACTTTGCCTAAGGACATGAGAATCTGGTTGGCAGACATGGAATGCAACTCTGCAGATGAGTTGGGGAAAAAAGGACAGCTATACCTAGCAAGTCGGGCATCACTGCACAGGATAGGATACCCAGTGCTGCACATGGATATATACAGTAACCCATGGTGGGCAACCTAAACTACCCCAGCAGAGTCTGACAGTAACAGGGGAAGCCACTAGTTTAGGTACATGGCCAGGATCAAGGGTTAAATGCTTTACATGTAACCAGTGGGGCCATGTAGCATATAGATGTCCATGGAGGCAAGGTGGGGAACAAAAGGTGGGGGAACAAGCAAGTGGGAATAACAGAATGCCATTGGTAAGTTGTCTGGAGACAACAGGGGTACCAAACTACCAGCAGAGTTTATATCCTATCTTGGTAGATGGAAAACAGGCCACTGCCAAGAGAGACACAATCTCTGATATAACCATTGTGAAGCCTGCAGTAGTTAAAGAGGAGCAGTACTTGTCTGAGCAGTGCACTCTAGTCAGAACTTTAGGAAGGATCACATTCCAAATAACTTCGTCTGGGTTCCCCATGACTGCGAGGATGGAAAAGGAAGCAAGCAATTAGGTGTGTTTGAGGAAATCCCTGCAGATGTCTTGATAGGGAGTGATTTTGATAGTGCAGTACCTTGTTTGCAGTTTGGAGACAGGCATGTGGGTCTCATAGCCTGGAGGGACCTAGACAGACCACACACCTGAAGCTGGGACTGGTGATGTGGCTACGTCAGTGAGGGAGCTACCCTGTAGCAGTTAGACAGAAGGTGAGCCACATTTGCTGGTGGGTACTAATGTTCCCTTGGACAGATTGACTGCAAGGAAAGAGGTGATTAGCAGTACCCAGGCTGACTGTGAGGAATCCTGTCAGAGGAAACCAGACTTCTTCTGGAAGGGGAGCTGGAAAGAGTTACAGAGATGAGACAGGATCATCTCACAGACCCTACATTACAAGGCTTGAGGGAGGTAGGTAGGGAGGCACCTGATTCTTAAGGAAAATGTGATTCTATATATGGGAATAAAGGGTTACTGTATAGACAGTGGACCCCTGAGCGAGGGCTAGAATGTGAGGCAATACTGCAGTTGGCAGTGCCCAGGGCCTATCATCTGGCACTTTTAGCCATAGCCCATGACATTCCCTTTGCAGGTCATATGAGCATAAAGCATACCAAGAATCATATTATGCAGACATTTGTTGGCCTGGGATTGTCAAGGATGCAACAGGGTACTTCAGGACCTGTGAACAGTGCCAAAGAGTATGCAAGGCAGGAGACAAGGTCAAATCTCCTTTGATGCCTTTGCCTGTGATAGAGGAGCCATTTCAGAGGGTAGCTATGGATATTGTGAGGCATCTGAGTACCTCAAGTTCCACAGGGAAGATGTATATCCTAATGGTAGTAGATTATGCTACTAGATACCATGACGCGGTGGCTCTGCTCTCCATCGAGGCAGAGAAGGTGGCAAATGGTTTATTATAGATTTTCAGCATAGTAGGTTTACCAAGAGAAATACTGACTGACAGAGGTGCCAATTTCATGTCAGACCTGCTGGCTTGTCTGTGGGAGCACTGTGGGGTGAATCACCTAAAGACCACCCCTACCACCCTCAGACAAACGGTCTTGTGGAGATTTTAAACTCTACACTAAAGACCATGCTATGGACATTTGCAGACCAATTTAAGAGATAGTGGGACAAATATGTGCCCCATCTCTTGTTTGCTTACAGAAGGGTACCCTAGGAAGGCACAGGTTTTTCACCCTTTGAGTTGATGTATGGGCATGGGTTGAGGAGGACCTCTAGATTTGATTAATGATGAGTGGGAGAGTGAGTGTGAATCCCACAAGGAGTCTGTTGTGGCATATGTTCTAAACTTCAGGACAAGGCTTAGGAACCTCATGATCTGGTATAACGGGAATGTTTGAGCCAGAGAGTATGCTGTGGGGCAGCAGGTGATGGTTCTCATTCCAGTCAGACACAATAAACTGCAAGCAGCTTGTGAGGGACCCTTCAAGGTGGTAAGAAAGTTCAGTGATGTTAACTATATGGTAGAACTGCTAGGCAGGAGGCAGGGACAGAGACTGTATTATATTAACATGATGAAACCTTACCATGATAGGGAGGCCCTTCTGTTGAGTATTTGCAGTAGGTGGCAGGAGGAGTATGAAGGGTGGGATCTATGGATACAAAGAGCTAACCAGCAAAATTCCAAGTTATTATGGTGGAGTCTAGGGTTGCAGGCATATGATATGATAGTGCAACACTGTAGTGGGATCAGCAATGCAAAAACAGATGGAATTTCAAGACAAGAAATGGGGTAGCATATTCCCAGATAGGCTTATTTGTCTCATGGCATGTTTCTCAAGGGTCACTTGAAAAAACTAGATTGAGTCATCAAGGGTGGAGGGGGGAAATGTGATGACAGGAGGTACTTCCAGCCATGCCAGGGAGAAGTAGGGCAGTAGATGTAAGACTTGTGCCAGCACAGCTAGCTGGAATGTTATAAATAATTATATGTCATTTGTGTATTAAGCTAATTTGTACAGATGATTGTGCTGAAAATGTATTTGTGAACTTTGCTTGTGTTAATTATGTTAAAATGCATCAACAGTGTACCCTGCTGAAATGAAGAGAAATGTACATGTATTATGGTATCTGAATTAAATGTATATGTTTTATTAGAGAACACTGGTACAGCAATGGTTAACCAGCTGGCTTATTTTAAGAAAAATAAGGGAAATGTAAATGAGCTGTTAAATCACTGAATGGCACTCCACATTGCTGAGTAGACCGGTCTGGGAGCAGCCATTATCTGTTAGCTTTTGTAAAGAAGGGGGAAGTGTTGTAAATGTTTCTGGCTCCTAGGCATTGCCATAAAACCTCTAAATATGTATTGGAGCAGTCTGTTAAAGTCCTGTCTCAAACTGTAAAAGGAGATATTGTAAGAAACTTGATTCAAGTGACCAAATCAGGTCATTTTGCAAGCCATCTTGGATATTATATTTTACAGGGAGTAATCTCAGAATATTGAGCATTCTGTTCGGGAGTCTGACTAGAAAGACTGCTCATGTATTTCATCTTGCCTTGCTCAGTTATTAAGGAACAGTAAAAATTCTTAGATTCAGTCAGGCATATAATGAAGCTTAGTTTAGAGATTGTTTTTCTTTATTTGTATGAGTCTGTTCATCAATGTTTTCAGTATTTTCTGTGATTTGAACTCTGTGGTTTACTGTGAATATATATTTAGTATTTTCATGTACTTTTATTATTTATTATTAAATATATTTAATACCTTTATCATGGATTGTTCTTGTAGAGAGTATCTAACCTTTGAGAGTGCTTGTATTTATTTGGTGACACCATGTGGGCCACTCCAGAAGGCCTAGCCATCTTGGTGAACTACTACCATTTGTATAAGTATTAATATTGCACAATATAATTGGACAACCTTTGTTAAGGGCCTTAGAGTCATTGATTGTGAAGTGTGTCTGGTGGCAGTTTTAACCCTATACTCTGGGCAGAAGGAGGCACAGCAGGTAAACCGGTGCCAGCCTTTCCCAGGAGTGTGTGTGTGTGTGTGTGCGTGTGTGTGTGTGTGTGTGTGTGTGTGTGTGTGTGTGTGTGTGTGTGTGTGTGTGTGTGTGTGAGCTACTTGGAGCAGGGACTCAAACCACTGTGTTTACAGAGAGGGTGCTAGACGACTTGACTTGGACACTTGACTGAGGACCTAACTTTACAGCTGTACCAGTGGAGGGAGAGATATAGAGACATCCAGATGCCGGGTTGAGTGTGTTCCCTCTGTGCTCTTAAGGGAAATGTACTTGATGCAGAGAGGTTTGCATCTGGCAATACTGAGTGTATCCATTTGTATTCCAAGTGCATGTCCCTCTCCAGTGTCAGTGGTGAGGATTCAAGCTTCTTGATTACTAGCCCAGCATAGGGGATGACACACAGTGATGCCCATCACATATTGGTAGTAGTGGTGGGTGACAGATGGCATTCATGATTGTGGTTAGGTGGCATAATATGCAGAATGGTGGCATTTATGATTGTGGTTAAGTGACATAATATGTAGAATTGTGGTCTTCATCATTGTGATTAGCCGACGTAATATGTCGAATGCTGGTATTTATGGTGGTGGCTATGTGGCATAGTATGTGGAATGCTGGCATTCGTGATGGTGATCTATAGGTAAGTACTAGTCTGACTGCCCTTGAGGGCCATTTTAAGTCTAGCCAATTTTGCTACCGGTGCTTAAATTAATATCATTTGATGCAAGATTAACCTTACCGATCCCCTGGTTGGTAATTATGTATTACACCTAGTGAGAAGAACTGGGATCATGTAATATATAATTTGAGGGGATGCAAGCATGGGAAAATATTTAGGAACTGCTTCTTTCCATTAGTAGCACAGGGGAGCAGACCTGTAATACATTTTCTATTATCCATCCATAGATCCAAGTTTTTCTTGCATATGGTTGTATGGAATAAAACATAGAATGTTGGCAATCAGGATGGTGGTTCAGTGATACAATGTGTAGAATGTTAGCATTATTGGTGGTTGTTTGATAAAATACATAAACTATTGGCATTCAAGAAGGTAGTTTGTTAGAATAATATGTAGAATGTTGTCATTCATGATGGTGTTTTGTGGTATAATATACAGAATGTTTTCCTTCATAATGGTGGTTAGGTAGTACAATATGTTGAATGCTAACATTCGTGATGGTGGTTAGGTGGTATAACATGCAAAATGTTACTATTTATGATGGTGGTTCAGTGGTATAATACATACAATGTTGGCATTTATGCTGGTGGCTAAGTGGTATTATATGTGTACAGTTCTGGCATTCATGACAGTGGCTGGGTGGTATAATATACAGAATGTTGGCACTGGTGATGGTGATTAGGTGGTATGATACATGTACAATTGTGAAATTTACGATAGTGGTTGGGTGCTTTAATATGTTAGCATTCATGCTGATGGCTACAACATTTCTGGATTGTAATCTCTGAAGCGCTTCCTTCTCTGGGTTTCTGGCAGTTCCAGAGTCATGTCTTTGACTAAAGTCATCATCAGACATAATGAGCTCTTCTTATTTGAGACTGTTTTAACTGTACAAAAAAGTTTCTAGACTTTCTTGTACTGGTGAGTTGTACTGAATCTGAAAAAGTCATGCCCTCATTTGTGGAAGGAGAATTACGGCAGCATGCCTGGAGAAGCTTGGTGTCCATATCTTGAACTGGTAATACTACTGTTGCCAAACCAGAACTATTTTATTATGCATTGAAAACAGGGACAATTTTTTTATTATACTTCTAAATTGCTAAAGCTGGCCTGTTGTATATGCACAATAATTCTCAAGACAGTTGGTCCATAAATTATACATGGTATTTTGATACATATTGTTCCAGCCATGTGATTTTAAAATATAATGAATTGCATATGTCTTTTTCACATGTATTTCCCATATATATCATTTTGATGCATGTTGCATCATGCACAGGAATTTATTATCTTAAACATGCAGCTTTTTAGTTAGTTTTCAAATGCAGCAGATTAAAGGGGTATTACACTGCACAGGGCCTCGCTAGTCTATGCTCTTTGTTGCTGTATATGTACAAATGCCCAGAAACACACCATGTGCATGTTTTGATGTGTGCAAGCTGGCAATAATACTGGGAATTGTCCTCAGATGGGGGGGGGGGGTCACATCCTATAACTGCTACAGTCTACAAATAAATAAATAATTAAAAACATTAAATTCAGGAGACCATCAGTGGTAGTTCCATACATTAGCATGCATGATTACTGCATTATGTTTTCTACAGTCATTGCTGCATTTTCTTGCTGTTCACACTGCACAGTGCCACCTTGTGATACTATGTAAAGGTGAAACATTCATGATAATGCAGAACTATAGGATGGTACACCCTTCATACATTCTATTCACCATCTGAAGAATATGACATGTAATATCACAAGGATACACAGTATTATTAATATCAAAGTGTGTGAGAGGTTTTCTATGAAAAGAGAATATATAACCTACTGACAGCAAACTAAATAAGTTAAGTTAAACTGATTCAACTATGCACCCAGTGAACAATGGAGTGGACACCAGGGAATAACTTGTTTTTTACATAACCACCAAGTGGTAGGCTTTGCCCTGTACCCCCTTAACTTTAATATGCCCTATGGCCACGTAGCCTAAGGGAAAAAAGAACTAACAAGAATGAAAATGTGCTTGTTCTGCTGGAATCTCACACTGCATTTCCTATGCACAAAATAAATAAATAATTGAAAAGTGCTCAATTTGAAGATCTGGGATCAGGGAAACTGCATTCTATAAGACACTACCACTGAGTGGTATACCTCCTATGGATGACTGCTGAACTTTGAGGATAATGGCTTCCTATTGTGCAGTTTAATGCAGATAGTAAGCAATGTATAAACTGCTCTGCATTAATCTCCATCAGTCGTCTAGATAATGGAATTTAATCCTTAGATGCCAATTTGTGCAATCTGTGATGCTGTTATTGTATTTGTGTAAGTATTTAAAATATTCTTATTGTGTTAGCACATGGGTACACTCAGACATGCCTGGAGGTCTTAGCTGCTATCCCAGAACAACTGCTTACCTGGTATGTTACTGGTTCAAAATGCCTCTTGCATTTCATTGTGCTTGTATATCTTTTCTGGTTTGGTCCAATACTTAATTATGGGTCAGGGGTGGGTGGAACTTTGCTTGGGCCCTTATCTTATACCCACTTCTAGTGTAATGTGCATCAGACTTTTTCTAAGCTGTGTGTTTCAGTGCATAGTTAGACTCTCCAGTCTCAAATAAGGATGAAACATTTCTACACTTAGTGTAGCCTAGCTTTTGGGCCTTGATTGTATTACCAAAAATGTGCATTGTGTATTCAAGATCCAGTATAGTAAAATAATTTATATTCTCAGGGGTAAACTGCACATCTGTCATGATGTCCATATAAAGGTAAGCCTGCAAATGTTTTTGCACAGATGTTTCTCTGCTTTGCCAAAATATCTTTGTTAGAAACGTATTTGTTACCCAACTATGAGGTAATTTAAACTGGACTTTTTTTAAGGCAAATGTTTAGAAACATAGTTAAGTTTCACTTAATGCTATACCGATGAATCCAAACAGCCAAAACACATCTACTGCTTGTGGTTTCTGCCTTATTTTCCTGAATGCATTATTAAAGATAAATGTGTTATTAGGCATTTAAAAGCCACTCTACTGAAACTCTTTCATGTATGCAAGGATAATATGGATATCTTCTGTGATGCCTTAATAAAAAGAGGTTTGTATTTTTTAATATAAACAACTATTTCACTGTTTTGCCACAGTATCTTTGTTTGAGTTCTATCTGGAAATGTTGATCTAGTTCTTTGATATTTTTTAAATTCATTTGGTATCTTACCCTGAGATAAGGTACAGCAGGCTTTTTATATGCCAAGTGCTTCAGAACATAGCTAGACTCTACTTTTACTGTTCTGTAGAGCCAAAATAAGAGTGAAACATGTTTAAAACTAGCAGAGCCTGGCTTGTTTGCCTGACTCCATTTCTAAAGATTTGTTTTTCCTGTACAATCACAAGTCAGCATTCTGAAACCCTTTAATTCAGGGTGTTATCATATTTCCCTCCTCCAACACCATTAACATATACTACAGCAAGTCAGGCTGAGGAACTATTTTACATCAAAAATATATAAAAAAATATATAGTAATAAAAAATAAGTAAATAAGCACAACAATTTTACATACAGCCCATTGTCTAAGCACTATAATGCCCTCCAGGGTGTGTGTTATTGTGGAAAAAATGCCCTTCTGGGGGTGTAGAGGCCTGATGCTGCACTCTGGGTGGGTGTTATTTCCACAATAACACACACCCTATTGGGCATTATTTCTTGTATATCATTCAGTTTCATGAGCACTTTATTATGCATAGCCTGTCTAGTTACATACAAATTCAACATATATATATATATATATATATATATATATATATATATATATATATATATATAAAATATAAGCTCTAATGATTAACTACATTTCAACACTTCTTCTTCTTTTCCCGGTTAGGGGTTGCCACAGTGGATCACCTGTCCGCTCATGATTGGCAGTGGAGTTTTACGGTGTTGAGTTGCCAGCCCAGCACCCAACCTTTCACAGAAGGCACACACATGCATGCACTCACACCTAGGGCCAATTTAGAGTGTCCAATCCACCTACTGCATGTCTTTGGGATGTGGGAGGAAACCGGAGCACCTGGAGGAAACCCACACCACCACAGGGAGGACATGCAGACTCCGCACAGAAGGCACCCCAGCCGAGGATTGAACCAGAGAACCTCTTGCTGTGAGGCGGCAATGCTAACCACTGCACCACCACATTTCAACACTAAAAAAGAAAATTTGCAGGTATCTTGATATGGCTCATCTTTGGAAAAATGCTGCAGCTGCATCTGATGCAAACTGTTTCTCAAACTTCCTTTGAAAAAAATTTAACATCTTGGGCATAAAAAGTAATAAATGGGCCCTGCTAGGGAAAGGGCACACAGATGTGCAAGACTTTGGCACACCTAGGGCCAGATTCAATAACACCTACACTAAGTGTACATGATGAGTATTCAAGAACATCCCTACCACAGTTTTTGTGCTTTCTGGTCACTCATAAAGATTATACTAAGTGTGTATGTAGTCTATACTTTGTAGTAACCTTTATGAATCCCCCTCAATATTTAAACCTGCAAGAAAATCAGTACGAAAACTAAAATTAGGAGGGAAAAGGTAGAAGTTATGCTTGTGATGTATGTTCTCTCAGAAGAGTATACACTTAGTGTAGGCATTCATGAATTCTAGGGTATGTCTGTTATACCACCGTTTTGGATCTTGATTCATGAACATGTATCACGGTCTCTAGAGGCAGTGTACAGAAGTCAATTTACCTCTATGAAATGGGCACAGCAGCACACTGTAAGCCAATTCCATGTTTTTGCACATACATATCCTGTGCTGCTCTGTACTATTCCACCACACATAACTATGGTTCATAAACATATTACAAACATTACCTATGCCAGTGGAGATAGTCTCTTATCCTACTGTGGCAATGAGGCATCTGATTCTCTGCAATCTCCCCATGACAACAGCTTGGTAACATTATTTTGTGGAGAGCGGCATGTTTTTGCGTGATAGCATGTTTGCCAGAATCTTATGGAGCTCCACTGTTCTTACACATTTTCCTGTCCAAAGGTGTTGGAGATATTTCTGCTTTTGAAAGTGATAGCCTTTTTCTCAATACTGTATGCTTGCCAGAGAGTGGTGATTGCTATTGCAACTCCATTATGTTATATGCAGTTGCTGTCCCATAGTTGGCACGCTCAGTGGTACTGGTTCATAGAATCGCAAGTGATCAGGAGAGGTTTGGTTTCCACAGGAATTCCATAGCACACAGTGCATACACATTGGACACAACATTTATATCTGAAATGCCTATGGGGTTTGGCACACGGCTATACTGGCTACCCACCTTGATCCACTGTGCAGCAACATTCTTGAGTATTGCTGAGAAGAGGCAATAGTTCCTTATGCCTGCCACAACTTTTTGAAATGCTGCCTCATGTACACATCTAATTTTAGATCATTCCAGTCAAGACTTTTAAAATGATCTGATAAACTTTACAAACATGATGGCTTGCATATATACCACTATCAGTTTGCTTAAAGGTATTTTATTACTTAGCGTGCCTACATATAACAGTAATAGAGCTTTTCAAAGGTAAAGTGCTGATTTTTGTTTCATTATATATAATTAATATTTCACATTTTTACAGCTGTACAATCTGTGACCACAGTTTTAAGGAGTGAGAATGTCATGTTGCATCTTATTCAAATGAGCAGCAGATTAAGAGTCAGGGTCTATTAATTGCAGTTAGCAACAAATTATGTATATAAACACTGCATAAATGTTTCAACAGCATTCAATTTCTGGTACCAGAACTCTTATTTGCAAGTAAAATTGCAAGCTTAAGAATACTGGTCATATGTCAAACTTTATGAAACTGCATATTGTTTGCACTGGCCAATTATCTTCAAAGTTAAGCATATAGAAGGTCCCTGAATTTTTCTTATTGTGGAAAGAAAACATCTACTTTTTTTTTTTTTGTTTCACTGAATGCCACTGCTCAATTATTTAAAGATTCTTAAGAATTGTATTGTGGGTTTAGAATGAGGCAACTGCATTCATTCAAATGCAGTGAGAATCTTAAGGAGATAATAAACAAAATCTTGCAATAACTTGTGCATATTTATTACTGAATGAGTCTACTTATTTAAATATTGTTTTGACATGTATAGCATGCAAGTGTAACCATTGTTAAAGATCATTAAGTAGCAATTTATGAGATGATTCTAATACTTTGTCTTGCTTCTTTGGGCACTGATACATTGTTATTTTGTTTTTATGCAGTTTGTTGTTCTTGTTTTTTCAGTGAAAAGACTAATTAGTGTTTGAAACTTAATGCACAATATGATATTTGTTCCAATAGAAGAATTCGGAGGTCATTGGAAACACAAACAAAAAGAAACTGAAAGGAATAAATTGGATTTCTCCAGTGATATTTTTGTCCTTGGGGCTTAATTAAAGTTTAAAAATCATTCATACCTGAAGAAACCTATACTTGCCTGAAATAATCAAGAGCCGTTATGTAACCACTCCTTTTAAGTGATGTAAAGATGAGCACAGACAACTGAAGAACTTTATCTCATTTTATTTTTCAAGGTTATTTTGTCATTCAAGTTAGCTATTCCAATGCATACCAGCCTCTTTAGTGAAGGAAAAAAAATTAGTGCTGCATAAAGATGTAAGCAAGTAATTATACAGTTTATCTGATACGTATCAGTTTTTCTTCTTTCTTCTTTCTAGCTAAATCTTCCAGTCATTAGGGTAGATATTTTTAAAGAAGATAGACATACCATGTCAGTCATATGTACATTATGATTATATTCTAAATCTCTGAAATAAATACTAGAAGTAGGAAAATAATAAACATGGAGAAGAACAGTACAGAGATTTTTTTCAAGTGAAAGAATTTTAAAAAATTAACAAATAAACAAAAACCTGTCCAAAAAAGAATAATGCGTTATTTCTTCCATTTCTGTAAACTCTACTGTCTAAGTGATTGCATATGTTTTACATCAAAACTTAAGAGCATGCCTAATGGTTACATAATAGATTTATGTGATAATCAAGACAAGATTGCTGTATGAAATAACCACTATTGGTTGACTTGCTTTCATTTTGGGAAATGGGGCTATTCCCTACTTCTGCTATAACAACAAATATAGTGAAAGCATATTTTAAGTGTCTTTCACATTTTTTTACTAAATAAATATTATGAAGTGTGATGTGTTCCAAATCTTAATTAGCCCTGTTCCTGAGAAAAGCAAAAGCAAAAGCAATGACTATCATGAAAACAAAATAACAATGTACCAGAGTCAGTGGAATAAGCAGTGGCATTAATAGGTGACTCAGGAATCTTATGGCAGGTACCAGTGTAAGCAAAAAACATTAGATTAGTCTATGTAAAAGCAGGCAAAGTACCTTTCTCCCATGAGGAAGCCAAATGGACAACTGGGTTAGGACAAGGCTGGGTTAAAAAATACATGAAAAAGATTAGGCATGCTGCCATTTGGTGCACAGCCATACAATTGTTCTGCTAGATGTACAAAAATAAGGTTTCCTTGACAATTTAAGTGAAAACTTTTTTATTGTTTATCACTGGCTTTATAAATTTGAAAAATTAAGTGACCTAAAGGGATACTCTCTCCCCCCTCCCAAGGTGAATATGCTAATTCGGGTGTTAACATATTAAAGTTGTACTTTTCCATTCTCTCTGTCTGTGCACTTGTTTCTCTTTATTTATGAATGGCTACACCAAACAGACACTATTGAAACAGATAAACAGCACTTCAGTGAAACCACACCATAAGCTCAAGAATAAAATAACAGCCACTGTCATTTGAAAATCAAATATATTTATTTAAAAAGCACCAGTTAAGTGCTTTTGTCCCTCAAAATATGGAGAGACTTCATCAGAACAATCAAACTGCTCAAAACCACACATTTAAATACCTCCAACAGCAACTTAATTAATTGTTTAATTAATTAATTGATTACATCACAATTGACTATTAAAGAGTACTTGTTTGCCAACATAAAAATCGATTTTAAACAAAATACAAAAGATAAAAATATGTTAATAAAAAACATCATTTTAGTTCTAAAACTCTCCTCTTTAAAACAGGAACCAATGAAATATATTCATTAATACCTGGTGTTGTATTAGAATACAATTCAGTAATCCAATAAAATTATCTTAAGTTCTAAAGTAAGTTCCCACCAACTTCCTCTTTGATTACTTGGGACCTGTTCCAAAATACTAAATTTAAATTTGGTAAAGTCTTGACACTGTAATGTGTGTTTGTACAAGAAATTATTAATATTACCTTCTGATATTGCATATAGATGTTTATATATTCTAGTTTTTAACTTTCTTTCTGTCTTCCCTACATAATAACTTCCACAAGTCTGGCATATTGAAATATATACTAAGTCTTTTGTGTTACGATTACCTTTTACTAAATTTGCATTATAATCCAGCCCCTTAAAATGATACTACTTGACTCTAATACATAGGGACATTGTTTGCACATACCACACTTTATTGTACATTTGTCGGGTAAAACTGTAAAATACACAGTGTGTTCAAAAAGGTATTTAAGATTCTTACCAGTCTTGAAGACAAAATTGGGTTCATTACCAAGAATATTTAAGATATCAGGGTTCCCCCTAAATATAGTCCAGTTTCTGGAGATGATGGTTCTAATCTCATTCCCTCCATTACCAAATGGTATAATCATACTATCACTATGATGAGAATTTACTGAACCCTTATTAATAGTGTCTCCCAGATTTGCTTTACCCCACAAGGATTTGTACTTGGTTCCCCATTTTGCCAGAACTTCAATTTTAATTGAATTAAGTAAGTCTTTAGGGTACCCTCTATTGACAAACATGTTCATAATGGTTTCTATTTCTAAGTTAAAATTCAAAATATCTGAACACATTCGGGCTGCTCTCACTAATTCACCTTTAAAGATGTTTCTTTTTGTTTACTTATGATGACAGCTTTTATAATCTAAATAATTATTAGAAAATGTCTCCTTTCTAAATATTTTAGAGCTGAATGCCCTTTTAACATATCCTTAAAAAGTGTAACATCTAAATAATTAATGGAATTGTCAGTCACTGTTGAAGTAAACTTAAAATATGGACACAGACTGTTCATATCATCCAGGAATCTAAAATAGATTAACCACTTTGATGAATATTCAAAGTTAAAGATATATTTATCTTCCCAAGCATACAAAACCATATTGGCATAAAGGGGGGCACAGCTGGCTCCCATTGTCACCCCTTTTAACTGCTTGAAATATTCACCCTCAAGCATAAAAAAATCGTTCTTTCAAATACATTCCATGCTACCATAACAAAATTGATCAATGTATCATTAAAATTTGTGAGGGCCCTATTTGCTTCATAGAATAACTCTAAACCCTCTTCACGAGGGATAGATGTAAAGAGGTCGATAACATCTGTAGTGGAAAAACAGCAGTCTCTTGAATACTAATTCTGATTTATTTTGGTTAAACAGTCCTAAGAATCTTTTAATAGGTACTGTACTTAATCAAAAACACCTTTAAAAAAGCCTATCTATAAAAATACCTAGAGGGTGTGTGGGACTACCATTGGCAGAAATATTGATCCTAAATGATGTAATTTGTATGTCTTTATGTATTTTGTGTATACCAAATGTCACGGGTATCAATGGGTGGTCTACCTTTAAAAAGTCAAAAAGTTCCTCTGAAATAACACCTTGTAACCGTGCATTTTCTATAAGTAAATTTATTTTCTTATATGCTATAAATACCTCATTCCTAGAGGATATTTGATATCTAGCTTCATCTGAAAATATATTAAAAAGTGAATTAACATAATCAATCTTATTAAAAATTACAGCCCCCTCCCTTATCAGGCTTCATTATCCTAGGCATATCATTCTTTCTTAATGTCTGTATTAAATCATGCTCTCTTTTTGTTAAATTGTACATCTTATTACTTCTGTTGAAATGTTGATCAGACAAACTTGAATGTAAATCTGCTACACAGATATTCTCAAATGCCTGTACTAAAGGGTGTAATGGGGGGGTTAAAACAACTTCTTTTTAATATTTTATTAGCATCAAAATTACCCATAGTTATTTGCTCACAAAACATTAACCAAAAATTTAAATAGTTTCAATTCTGTAATAGTATCAACTATTCCAACTTTAAATGAAGGAATAAACTTAAACCCTTTCATAAAAAGAGTAAAAAACATCTTGTCTATCTTAAGAGGTGTGCAATTAAAAATATTAAAACCTTGAAGAGATTTTACAATATCTTCACTTCCTGTTACAATGTTATTTCCACTTACGAATGGTGTAACACTACCCGTGTGTGTGTAAAAAAACTTCTTTCATAATCTAATTCTCCCATGTTTTCCCCCTGCCCCTGCCTCTCGTTGAGTTCATTAGTGGGTTCTGAGATAAAAAAAACTTGCTGTCTATTTTTATTAACCAAGCATTCAGATCTTCTAAGGGTTGGATATTCATTCTCGTATGTGCTTTCTTATGAATTCCTATTTTCTGAAACATATGCCTGCTGGAAATTATTCTGAGAGTCAAGATAAACATTATCATCCAGCCATTATCACCAGCTACTTATCTAACAGGTATCAAGCAGTCAAATGGAAAAAGGCCACCTCCCCATTTCTAAATACCCCCACTGGGGTACCCCAGGGCTCTATACTGGGTCCCCTTCTCTTTAATATTTTTATAAATGATTTCCACAACTCTATCCCATTCTCAGATATCGTCCAATATGCTGATGATTCCACTATTATTTGCTCTGCCACTTCTATCCCCTCACTCAGAAAACTGACTCAGGATGCCTTTAAAACCACTGAGCAATGGATGAAAACAAATCACCTAGCACTCAATGCCTCTAAAACTAAATTAATGTTATTTACCCCCTCTAAGACAATGTCTTTCGATTTAAACACATTCTCCATCACTAGTCAAAATAATGTACCCCTGGAACTGGTGTCAGAGACCAAGTTACTTGGGGTCCAAATTGATAGCCAGCTCAAATTTAACTCTCACCTACAGCTAAATATCAAAAAAACCCATCAAAAACTAGGTATGCTTTACCGACAATATCATTATCTCACACCTGCTACCAAAATCACCCTCTCTAATTTCTCATCCCCTCCCTTCTCTACGGAGCTCCACTCCTAACTAATCTACAGTCCCCTCTAAAAACACAACTTTCCTTTTGCTACAACAAAATTGCCAAGTTCGCTACCAACTACAAGTCCTCCACACACCACTGTTCCTCTCTCCAAAAACTGAAATGGCTAGAGCTACCCAGTTATCTCACATATATTCAACTAAATCTTGCACATAAACTTATTTTCAACCCTTCCCTCTGTCCCTCCCTTTCATCAGCTTTTAAAATGCACCTTCCAGATAGAGTATTACGATCCAACAATCAAAATCTGTTAGAAGTATATAAACCAATTCGTCCCCCAGGAAAAAATCGTCTGTCTTATAGCCTTGCACGCCTTTGGAACTCCCTACCACCTTCCATTCGCACCACCCACAGCCATTTTATTTTTAAAAGATCTCTTCATTCACATCTTGTATCCCAGTGGGATTGCTCTTGCTCCCATCCCACATAACTTACTCTTGCAAATTCCATCTTCCTTCCTTCCTCTCTTTCCTCCTGTAACTCTCCTTGTTATTCACCCCTAACTCTTACATATTAATTGCAATTTAAATTGTCCTTCCTCCCTCTGTCTCCTCCTGCAACTCTCCTTGTTATTCACTCCTAACTCTTACATATTACTATCCCTATGACAATTGGAAATAATGCTCTAAGCCACACCCCGTAAGTGTTTGCTTCCAAATATGATAATATTTCTCAATATTTTCATGCTAAATTTCCTTTTTGTCTGTACTATCTACTAAGTATGTACTTGCAAATTATTTTTCTGTATCTTTAACCTTTGTATAACTGTATAATTTGTGTAACTATTAAGAACTACCTATTGTAACCTTTTTAGTTTTGGAGCTTTTCTCCCCAGGACTCCATTGAAAACGGGTTCATTTGGCCCAATGGACTATCCTGGTAAACCAACTGCAAATAAATAAATAAATAAATAAATAAATCATCCCTCCCTTGTTCATATGCAAATCCCATTACTTCAGGACCCACTTGGACTTTATTAAAATAAGATTTTGGGACAGGGTAAACTTTTTGTCCAAATAATCTTGATTATCCCTCCTTAATGTTTGCTGTTTATGGTTTAAATTCACTGAAACATTTTTTTCAACTCTTTGAAAAATACTATCATATTTACTAGCATTAAATTCAAAAAGCAAATCACTAGTAACCTCTTCATTGATCTTTTCCTAATCATTAAACCAATCCCTGATACATTTCTCATTACATTTAATAGTAAAATGCATCAATTGAAAATCAAAATGGTCAAATAATGAAAATAATGCATCAGTTTTTGGTTCCTCTCTTTATTTAGGAATGGCTACACCAAATAGATAAACTGCAGCAGTCACACTCTTATTTAGTAATCAATTTTATAATCATAATCATTTTTATATAAGACAGCATTAACACCATAGCCACATGATGAGAGACAAGGCATGTGAAAAAGGCAGGACAGGATACAAACTGTTAAGTACCATAAGTTTATCAGCAATATCCTGGTGGGAAGCACCAGTCAAGAAAATGAAATGTAGAATGACAAGGGGCAGATCTGAAAACTGAAAGATGAATAGTAACTCAGATGTGGCTCATAGGTTCATAGGTTGGTACTAGGCTATCAGCTCTAGGGCCTATACAAGCCTAGCCATAACAATTCCCTGACTATTTCTTCCCACACTATTTACTTCCCTGCATCTTATAGGAATAGATGCACGAGACACAATATCAGGCAATTGCAGACCTCCGTAGCAGGAAGGAAACTACTGATTAGCATGGAACATCATTTTTCTCTTTATTAAGGAAGAAGGGGCCTAGCATGTGGGACAAGAAATCCTTATTTGCTCTTTGTTTCTTCTTAAGAAATACTATTAGAGTTTAACAGATTTAAGAATTTATTTATTTAAATCTAAATAATTCCCAGTAGAAGAGAAATATTAACTCGGGTATTAAAATATATACTTAAATTAACATATGGCTAAAAAATTGTACCCGGACACTCAAATTTATCCTATATGGGCTATTACCATTGGCATTAATTATCAAGTAGTGAAACAGCACAGTCTCAGTCTTATTCAAAGGAGAATGACATTTTTTTTTCTGTTTTTACAATGAGTTTTGTGCAGTTAAAAATGAAAGTTCTTCCTAAAACAGTATATATGATGCAGACATTATCAGCCTATCCACCTTATAAGCCAATGATGGCAAACCTATGATACACGTCAAAGGTGACATGTCAAGATGTTTTGAGTGACACACCAGCATTCACCAACACCTGAGTCACCAAGGAAACTGAATGAACAAAAATACAAGAAATATGTGGCCCTGCACTTATCTTTTAAAACTCAGCAACAAAAAAGTTATTAATTTATATTAATCAAATCAAATGGTGTGTATTCCATATTTTTTTTTATTCCAATTCAAAATTACTATTAAAAGTAGAGTAATTTTTGGTGCACTCTTTTAAGCCCAATTATCAGCATGCATATCGTTTTCTCTATTGTAAGTCACTGATTTTTCTTTTACTTTTATAATACATATAAGCAGCAGACAACAAATATGAGGCAAAATCTGGACATTCTGTAAAAATCTGGATAGTTGAGAGGTATGCTTCTGCATGGAGCAATGTTTCACTTTCCTATTTACCTGACAGTTTGCAAACCTCTACATGTTTTACCTGTCTGTTAGCTAAATGAACTAGACAGGGTCATAACGAAGGCTAAACAAAAATCTCTTCACAAAAAAAAAACAAAAAAAAAAAACACATGCAATATGTATCCTGCAGTTGCCTACTGCCAAGTTATTCTACATCAAATTCTTCAGTCATATATTTGATAATATTTAAGGTTGGGGAAGTTCTATTAACCTTTCCATTACTGACAATTCATCTTATATTCCATAATCTTAACAGTAGGTTGTTTTATCTTAAATGTATAGTCAGATTATTAAACCATGGGAAAGAAAATATTTAAAATACTGGATAGGCTATATGGATATACCATGACCTTTATTTCTGATTCTTTAATTAAAACAATGCAGCATTCCAAGGGGACACTAGATGACAACACAGTAAGTTGGACATTGCCTAATGAGAAGGTTTCACAGCTTAGCATTTTAATGTTGTAATGGTATTTCAAGTATTACCTTCCTGATTTCCTAAACTGTACATCAGATCTGACAGTCTTCAAGTTATTTATCAATTTTGAATGTATATTCAGTGACGTTTTGAAAATGACAGATAGCACTTTCTGGAAATATGCATAGGAACAATGGGAGAACCTACAGCTATGACTAGTTTATGGAAAATGCTTTCACTTCCACTAGAGTGGATAATATAAGACATTTTACCACAAAAGATTTTTAATACTTCGCAGGCTGACTATAATGTAGAAATGCGTTAGTGTAACTGTTGGAGCATTTCTTTAGTGTTACAAAAAAATATTACAACATAGGGAGAGAGTAGCACTGCCTGACATGTACATGGTAGAAGCAGAGGAGGAGATGAGTGAGGTGTCATCAGGGGGACTGGATACTGCAGACAGTCATATGAGGCAAACCTAGGAGCAATTCATCTTGGCAATGGCAAACAGATGAAGTCTGGTTTGTGGCTATGAATGTGACTATAGTAGCCCAGAATAAAACTGATGCATATAATAAGACACCTAGGCTTTGCACATACTATTCAACCTCTAATGGACAGAAATCCAGACAAAGCCAAAAATAATAGAGGGACACCAGCCCAAATCAGGGACAGATGTTAAATATTGTTCTTATAAACTTAGAAAGTTGTTAGAATAACAGGTTTAGAATTAACATACAGTTTCTGAAGGATATAAAGTCCGAAAATCAAATGTGTGTCATTATTTAATGACTTCAGTCCTCAATGAGTTGCCATAAAACTACAAATTTTATAAATAACAGACCAAAAACAAAATATCAAAATCTGGACATTCTACAAACATTCTAAGAATAGAGTGGAATAGCTATGCTTTACAGTGCATTGACTGACCAGGCTATGCATCAAGTATTACCATAGTTTCTTTAACCGGGCAGCATATGGCATCTGTTTGAGCCCTTTGATCCTCTTGGTGAGGTACTTTTGGGGTCTTTCCAGTTGCTGCAGGTGTCTGGTAAGGTACATCCCAAAAGGGGCATTGTACTCAATTATGGGCCTGATGAGGGATGAGTAAAGAGGCACGATGACCTCCCCTGATCTAGATGTGAATCCCTTCATGATTAGGTGGGCAATATAAAATGTTTTTCTAACCACTTTGGCCACGTGGTTGTCAAATGAGAGATTGCTATCAACTTGGGTCCCCAGGTCCCTAATTACTTCTTCTGTACTTAATGGATTTCCACCTAAGTCAGATTGAACTTTGCTGTGGAGCCCTTGTAGAGACTTCTAGCTGTGCCCATGTAGAAGCAGTGGTGCTCTTCAATGTGCTTAAAAACAGACATAGCATCAGGCATTTTACCTGCATGCTAATATATCCCAATTCATGTGACTACTGATAGAGCAATCAGTTCATCTGCATGGTTACTGCCATTTCCATGACTGCTGGGATTCATTATACAGCACTATCCCCAGCATGATGCATTATGACAGTACTCATGTATACATAATCCCTGACAGGCCATAGTGCACTAACCTCACCAAGCTGTCTGCCACAGGTTGGTCACATTATAATCTCTCTGCATCTCCCCTTTGTGTCTTCTGGAGTGTACATGCAGTGGGGCTAGCCCATTTTTGTTTTGCGGCATGCTGGAACATACCTATCAACCATCCAGATTTGCGCAGAATGTCCAGATTTTTGGCTCATATTTTTGGTCTGTTCCTCATAAAATTTATGGTTTTCTAGCAGATCACTGAGATGATCTGAGGAATGAAGTCACTAATGATCTGAGGAATGAAGTCTGAGGAATGAATGACACACATTTGAGGTTCGGATTTCAAATCCTTCAGAAAATGTATGTTAATACAAACCCTATTACTCTAGCAACTTTCTAAGTTTATAAAAGCAAAATTTAAAATATGTTCCTATTTTTGGCCCTTTGTCCCCCCCCCCCCCTCCCATTTTGTTGGGCTTTGTCCAGATTTCTTGCTCTAAGAGGTTGAGAGGTATGTGATGAAAATCAGGTCAGTGGCCTTTTTGAAACTACACAAAACAGTGCAAAGCATTCAGAACTGCTAGCAGAAGTGGATATCCTTCAAAGAATATCTGTATGCAACAGCTGATGTTCTGTTTATACTTTGGAAATACTATTGCAATATAGGCTACCTACATGCAACAGGCAGATGTCATTTCCAGGTGAATTCAAAAATAACCAACATAATACAAGCAGCTGTCACTGTTTTGTGGATTCCTTACAAACAGTATTGGTAGCTGTTACTGTTTTTGAGATTCAATACAAACAGTAAATAGTATTTTTATTTTATTGCTTCTTGACAAATAGTATTTTTCATTTTGGCTATCGTGCTTCACTGTGAGTCATTTCCTAAGTTCATGCTAAAATGTCTTACATTCAAACTCTCTGAAGGACAGCTTTAGTCACGTGCCGGTATGCACCTAGGGAGTACACCATGACTATTAATTAAATAGTCTATGGGAGCTTTGTGGGGCATCCTGTATTTTATTCTGTAAGGCAAGGCTGTGTATATGAATTCAAGAAGAGCAGCATACTTTTTAGCAAATCACATATAATAGCACACTTATTATTTTCTTAGGTCAAGGTTGCAAGTCCCTTAACAAAAAGGCATTTATTACTACTGTTCTGACTTGACCAGTGATAGCCTACTGGGCTATGGTACAAAGCACTTGTAGCATTTCAGACATCCTTACCTATTGACCACTCCACATTTTATAGAATTTTTCAGTTTGGGGCTAACAACATGCATCTGCTCCACTATTCCAGTTTGGTTGTAGATATTTTTGCTTTTTCATTTGTTCAGTTATATATGTAGTTAAACAGAAAGAGTCAGAATGTGGTGTGTCACATTCCAAAAAGCAGACACTCTGAAAGTTTAATGCTAATGTGGTTATTTTTAAAATGCTAATAACATGCAGCCCTGAGCAGTAATGATAGCTGTTTTAATGCCAGGTGTTGGCTTAAATCATGTTGGACATTTAGGACTTTTTGAACTGCCAGTTATCTAATTATCAAAACAACACCATAAAGAACAAAGGGCAGGAGACTGTTGTTTAAATCTATTATCACAATAAACGATGAGCTATCTTCTGGAATCTGTAAAGACTCCCAAGTCTGTAGTCTCATGTGTTGCGCTGCCCGACCCTTCATCTTGCTTGCATTCTGCCACTGTGCATTGAAGTTTGTCACCACGTAACTGCATGTAACTGTCTCTTCTGTTGAGAATGTGTTGACTAAAGTAATGTGGAGTTTCTGAGACTTCTGAGGGTTTTTAAAAGATTCATTCTTTCTGCTGCTTGCTTCTTTTCTTGACTGTTGTTGTAAAGTTGGGAGTAGCATTATCTATGCTTCTGGGCTGTTTGTGCAGCAGATATCCATCATCCATCCATTGTCAAGTAAGCAAGCCTCTTTTCTTATAATTTAAAACAGAGAAGAACAAACGCTCACAAAGACAGGCTGCTTTTAATGAGACCTCCAACATCAATATGCTGGTATTTTTTACTGTAGCTACTAACTCTCCCTTAACTTTGCTCTGGGAATTCTGTCTTGTGTAAATCTGCTCTGTGGAATTCTCAAAACACCTTATACTACAGGCTGTATGTTACGTTATGGGAAAAAAAAATGTCTTCAGTGTAGTATAGGAACTGACACCCCATTAACATTTGACCAGTTTTATTTTTGAAAGGATGTTGAGCAGTTATGGCACCCTCCTTACTAAGAGAACAAATGATGAACATAAAAGGGAGTAGGTATATTAAAACACTGCAATTATTCACTGCCACACAGCTTTTACTTACTTATTTGTTTGTTTATTGTTGGGGAAGGCAGGGATAGGCCAACACAGCATCATCAATGATGTTGTCCCAGATATTTTTTAACCTACATCGTGCAAGTGGACAGCTATACTAAAACTTTGCTGAGAAGTTCGTCATATGGTTAGTGTTAGGTGCACTATTTTAATATTTCATATCAGTTCAGGTCTACTTTTTATCCAGCTTATTTAGTAGCATTTTGACTTGTTCTAATAATATAAAATGAAACTGTTGATGTGTGAATTTAGGCAGTCTTCTAGGCGGGCAGTTTATAAGTGGGATAATACATAATAAAACTGTAAATTCTGTGGCACTGAATCATTAGAAGAACTAGGAGGTAAGGTTTATAACTGCAAGGATAGGGTCATTGGGCTGTTTTGTATTGTATGGAAGAGTGCAGTAAGGACACATTTCTAGGGCAGCTGTGGTATTGTGGGTCCTAGCCCTACAAGCTGTGCTCTCTGAAGAGAGAAAATACTCAATTTGGCCCCACAGTGGTGATAGCTGTGAATTTATGTGTATGCAAATTGTGAATGATATGACTTTGGACCTTTTGCTATGATTTTTATGGTCCCCTGCAATGATTTTCAATGCTGAAAGATTAAGAGGTATGCAGATATCCACTGCTAATTTTTACTTGTACTAATGTTTACTACAGTAATCTGGTTCTCTCTTATGGAAATGGCTATGGGGCAGATGGATTCTAAGATGGCTTACCTGCTTGGTCATTTTCATATTTTGTGCAGCTAGTTATTTTTTGGAATCACTGTAGACTTAGTCTTCACTCAAGCACAAAACAGTGTCTTGACCTGAGAGTAAATTGTTTGAAATCAGGCCTTTAGTAATTAAGTTACATAACAAATTTTAATAATTATTTTTAATAGTATATAAATCAGATAGGCTTATGTCTTATATCTGGTAACCACAAAATATTTAAACATTTCATAAAAAAGGATAAGGGAAGTGACTAGTGCAGATCACCAAGGACCGGTTTCGATCTAGTGCTCTACTGGGGTGGTGGATGATTGTTTCAGACATATCTGAGGGAATAGTGAACAAAGTCAGCCTTTTCCCTGATGACATAAGGATGGCTGCCAAGATGGAGGCTGGGGAAGACCCTAGGTAAAGTTTTGGAAAGGCTGATATAGAGGAAAATGGCAGCTAAAGTTCATTACAGACAAAAAATTGTCAAACCCTAGGTAACAACAACCTCAGTGCTCAGTATCAGTTGTAGGGAGTGAAATATATGGTGACTGAGCAGTAGAAGGATGCTGGTTTATTTGTCTTACATATATTGGGACTTCCAGATGAAGAATGAGCACTAAAAGGCTGCAGGGCTGTTTATCAAATGTAGATTGGGATTTATTTCCAGATGGAGAATGCGCAGTAAAAGGATGTGAGTGTTTGTCACACACTGATTGGGACTACCAGAAGCAGAATGAGAATGCCATGGTGGAAGAACAATTAACAGATGGCTGGGTCATAGCCCCATTGTTATAAAACTGATCAGTAATGAAGCAATGTTCCCATTATATCACGACCTTGTCAGACTGCTGCTTGAATGCTCTAACAGTTCTAGTGACTGTACAGGAAAAGAGATTTCAGGGTGCTGTGAAAAGACAGCACAAGACTGAGGGATACAGACAAGAAAAGGCATGACTTGAGATGAGAAGAGGTGGGGCTCTTCTCACTAGAGACCAGATGCTGAAGGGAATGAAGGAGGGTAATGATATGGGTATACAAAATCATTCCAGGAAAATTTAAGTAGCCACCCTGAACAGCAAAGACAGTGAGGAATAGGAGAGGGTACAGATAGCAGAGTTCAATGACCAAATGATTCCAGAATTTGTGAAATCACTTCTTGGAAAGAGATGTAGACACCATAGACTTTACTTTTGAAATAGGCAGTAGGGATGCAATCTCATTTAGGAGGCGTAAAACAGCTGGAGAAAGGGTGAGGGGAAAGGGAAGGACTGGAGGTGACGCAAAATGTTAAATCATTTAACAGCAGATTAGAAAGGCTAACTGCCTTCTTCTGTTGTCAGACTAATGTAATGTAATGAACCTACAGATATGATGGAGCCTAAACTTTACTGGGTCTGAGCCATTTACATTCAGCAGAACAATATGAGGATGCAAAGAGGAACCATCACTCATCGCAACAGCCATTTAGCTGTCTGATGGAAGTTTCTATTATGTAAAGATGTAAAAATTCAGTTGAAACCTTTTAACTCTAAATGAAAACAAATGTGCTGTGTGACATACTGGCAATGATGTTAAATTAAATGTCAGGATGACCGTGTCTACTAGCCTAGATCTCATTCCCTGTTGGTAAATATTCCAAGTCTTAATTGACATCTGTAAACTATATACATTTTAAATTCCATTACTAGTGAAAAATTCCAATGATTTCTCAGCAAAGGTAGGTTCTACTGCAGCAGAAGACATATAGCTGCATCGTTTTCCTTAACTAGACTGCATTCTAGGTAAATGCAATTCTAAGTATGGCCTGTGGTAGGCAGTACTTCTCAGCTTCTTCACTTCTTTCTGTCTTTCACAGCTAGATAGACCTCAGGATGTGTTGCAGGAGTAAAATGAAATGTGCTGGTCGTAGGTCTCAACCTGTTTATAGGTTCATAGGTAGGTACTACGCTATTAGCCCTAGGGCCTATATAAGCCTAGCCAAAAAGGTACCCTGACTTTTGCCACCCAAGAAAATTATTTTCCTGTGCCCCTGTCGAGCAGAGCCACAGAAGTGATCCCTGGGGTGAATTTCCTATTTCCTATCCATTCATCAAGATTTTTCTTGAAGAGTGTCAATCAGGAGCTCTGTTTGACATAGATAGTTAGTCTGTTCCAGAGTATGGGAAGTCTCTGGGACAGGAATCTATCCCTCCAGCATGTTCTGTTTATTGCGGTGACAAGGTTTAGGTCCCAAGAGCATGTAGCTCGTAGGGATTGGTATTTCTTTAAGTGGAGCATGTCCAACAGCTCTGGGTTTGACATAGCTTTGTATGTTATGCAGAGATCACCTCTGAGTAGGAGGTATGCAGCGGAGTAAAGCTGGAGTTTTTTGTGACGGTCTGCGTAGGGCATCTGTTTGAGGCCAGTAATCCTCTTTGTGAGGTATTTCTGTGGCCTTTCAAGTTGTTGTAGATGTCTTGTGAGGTACATACAAAAAGGGCATTGTACTCTATAATGGGTCTAATGACTGATGAGTAGAGGGGAACAATGACCTCTTTTTTTCTGGATGAGAAACCTTTTGTGATGAGGTGAGCCATGTAGAAGAATTTCCTGACCACTGTGGCTTTGTGATTATCAAAAGAGAGACTAATGTCCACCTGTGTCCCAAGGTCTTTTATCACACTTTCGGTGTTAAGTAGACTACCACTTATGTGGTAGTTCATGGGTACAGAGTTTTTACCAAAGGGGATGACAATACACTTTTTGGCATTGAGCTTCAGGCCATGGCTTTGACACCAGGCATCTGTCTCAGTGAGGCCCTTTTGTAGTATATCCAAATTGCTAGGAGTTTCAATTATGGCTCCTAGTTTGCAGTCATCTGCAAACTTTGTTAGCCAAAGACCTTCTGTGTTAGCCTGTACTTCAGAGAAGTAGATACCGAACAGGAGAGGACCCAGGACTGACCCTGTGGTACTCCACTTGTCACTGGTCTGACGTCGGATTTGGAGTCTGCTACTTTCACAGTGTGTGTTCTGTCCATGAGCCAGTTGGCAACCCATCTTGTGACATAGGGATTTATACCTAGTTTAGTGAGCTTATCTATAATTCCAGAGGAGGGGATGGGGTTGAAAGCCTTGGCGAGATCTAGATAAGCTGTGTGAACCACCTTACCCTCATCTATGGCGTTGGTGACTGCTTCAAAGAAGTCAATCAGGTTTAGGAGACATGATCAGACTTTTACAAACCCGAACTGGGTAGGGTTCAGAGTTTGGAGATTAACAATGTCTTAGTTTATGAGTTCCATGGTGATACGTTCTATGGCCTTGCAGACCAGGCTCGTCAGGCTAATGGAGCGGTAGTTCCTGGGGTCTGTCATGGCTCCCCTTTTGTGAATCAGGATAACCATCCATCACAGTGCCCCTTTCAGTGGGCACAAAGCCTGAGGTGAGGCTATGATTGAACATGGTACTTAGGTGGGGTGCTAGTTCATTCTGTAGTTCGTGTAGAAAGCAGCCTAGGATATTGTCAGGTCCCATGGATGCTGTGTTCTTGGCTTTGGAGAGTGTGTTTTTTACCTGTGTAGCCATGATTACAGGAACTTTACATTCTTCCAGTATACAGATGGGTCTTCTAGGGGGTGAGAGGGGGGTAAAGTTAGCACTGAACCTATCTGCCAGGATGTTAGCAATATCAGTTGGTTCTGTATATTTAGTGCCATTGTGCTGTAACTCAGAGCAGATCTAAGTGTTGCCATTGAGATTCTGACATAGCTATAGAATGCTTTGTGGTTGTCTTTAGAGTCAGTGGCAATTTTGTTTTCATAACTAGCTTTGGAGGATTTTATGAGGGATCTCAATTTCTAACTGCGGTTGACCATGGAGTTCCTCCAGTCATGGGATTTTACTCTTTTTTGAAACAGTTTCATTCTTCTGTTGTAGAGGTTGTTTATGGCAGAGGACCACCAGATTGGCTTCCTTTTTTTTTGGAAGATAACATCTTGGTTCTTTCAGGGATAGCATGATCCATGCACTCGTGTAAGTGCTTATAAAGTGCATTTGTGTTGGATTCAGCAGTCGTACCTCTATTGTCCATCTGCATGGATGTCATGAAGTTTGCCACTTCTGTCTTAAGAAATGTGAAGTTGGCTTTGGAGAAGTTTTTTACGGTGGTTTCCCTAATTGGGGGTGGGGGCGGGATGTGGATGTCTAGGGTGATTAGCTTGTAGTCGGATCTGACCAATGAAGTATTGACCTCTGGTGTGGAACACTGGTCACCCATGTTGATAATGACCAGGTCTAGGATATTGCTGCCCCTGGTGGGGGTGTGAATAAGTTGATCCAAGGCATTGGAATTTATGAATTCCAGAAAACGTTGAGCAAAAGAGTTGGTACATGAGTAGTTTTCCCAGTTAATGGTGGGGTACTTGAAATCACCCATTATTAGGGTGTTGGGTTGTACCCTAATACTTTCCAGTGTATCAAGAAATGAGGAGTGGGAATCCTGTGGCATGGTGGGGGGGTCTGTAGCAAGCTACAATTTGGATTGCGGCCTTGCCCAGAGTTAGTTGCACTTGGATAATTTCAGATGCATTATGCTGTGCAACTAGCCTGGAGTTGTGGATATCCTTAATGAATATGGACATGCCTCCACCTTTAGTGCTTCGTTCTGCGTTAGATGGCCAAAAGGTGTGGTATGAATTATAGCCTGGTAATGCAGGGGTGCTCTCTGGAACTTTGAACTAGGTCTCTGTCACTGCACCGATGTCGGTGTACTCCATTTTAAGGAGTGCCTCAAGTGAGTGCATTTTGAGGTTTAGACTTCTAGCATTGAGTAGCATTACCCTCAGATTTCACTTGCTTGTACCTGTTACGGTGGTGAATTTGTCATTTGAACCTTGCCTAAAAAGCACTATAGGGGTGGCAAGAGCTTTAGCCAGTATCTGGAATTCCAAGGGTGACAGGTGCAGGCCATCTCTGGCAAAGTATAGTGGTCTGTCGATCATGTCATTCCAGGCAGACAAATACTGGATCCCCTTAGAATGACACCAGAAGCTTAGCCAATTGTTGAAGTCAATCATTTTGTCCTTGTACTGTGGTATCATTCTGGGTGATGGCAGGATGCTACTCAGGGTTAGGGTCATACCTGCCTGGGCTACAAGATCGGACAGCTCCTCCATGTCTCTTTTCATGTAGTCCAGGGAGGTACATCTCAGGTCATTCACACCAACATGGACAATGGCAGTGTCATATTTGTACTTGTTGTGGAGTGACCTGAGTGCATGCATTATGTGATGGATCCTGGCACCTGACAGGCAGCTGACAGTAACTTTCTCCTTGTTTAGCCTGGTGAGTGGAACATCAATGTGCCTGACTATAGAGTCACCTATGACTAGAGTGTTGGGTACGTTATGCCTTATGGGCTGTAGGCTATGTGTCATATGGTCTGTGTTGAGGGGTGGAGTTTGTTTGCATTTCTGCTTTGTAGGTCCCTGATGCTTGGGCAGGTTTTTATTGAGAGCCGCCGTGAATGGAAGTGTGTGTTTTGTGTTTCTATGTGTGTGTTTTGGTGGTGTAGGTTTTGAGGGACTATGTGATGAGTGTGGTGTGGTGCAAGTGTTTACCTTCTCCTCTTGACTGTCTAGTCCAGTCTTGGGTGAAGAGAGCTTTGCTTCCAGTTTGACTATATAAGTGCATCTGTCACAGGTTGTAGTGTTGGGTGGTAGGAGGAGAGTGCTGTATGCGTACATGAGGCAATTGTTCCATTGCCCCAAGATGACCAGATTTATCAGGTAGACAGGAGAAATCACCGGGAGGAGACCCTTAGACATGCCTGGATAGGTGCTTAATTATTAAGTACTAAAAACTGCTTTCCTCTAGACAAGTGTGGAAAGTTGAGTGCTGTAGTAATTTGCAGCTTATTTAGTGCTTACAATGAGTTCTGAACAAGTGCTGAGTTCAAAGAAGCAGACTTGAGTACTGAAACTAGAAAACTGGCAAGTTCTAAGAAACAAAATTAAGCTAGAAGGCCTCCCTCCAACACAGAAAGGCTTGGGGGCACAGAAGCCTACAGACAGTCTAGACCACTTACAAGAAAGGCAGGAAAAAAGCTTAATTTTTTTTTCTTTCCCAGATGCTCTCTTTATACACATTAGGAGTGCCTGAAATCAGAATATGATCATACTGCACTCAGTTGAGTGAGCAAATGAGATGGGCCCAGAAGGAGTATCCAAGCACAAATATACAAGAGGGGCAGGCAATTTCAAAGCCACCAAGATTAACACCAAAACAAAACCAGGGAGAGTGGGTTTGGAACTAAATGAAAAAACAGAGTCAAAACTTCCAGTTCAGTTAGTATTCAACACAACACAAATAAATCAATTAAAATGATGTATTGTTTGAAAAAAGTGCAGATAAAAGGTACTTACATTTCTCTTATACATCCAGTTGAATACAGCTAGATCTTAGCTGGCCAAAGCTCATGTTTTAAACAGAAAATATTCCAAAATGTACCACTTAAATAGGCAGTAACAGGGTATCAATGAATGAGACTACCCCCGACTGCAATTACTGTCTATGCAGGAATTCTAACAGGCAATAAAATCTAGCAAACATTAACTGAAAAAACAGAGTCAAAAGTTCCAGTTCAGTTAATATTCAATGCAACACAAATAAACCAATTAAAATGCTGTATTATTTGAGAAAAGTGCAGATAAAAGGTACATAAATTCCCTTATATGTCCAGTTGAATACAGCTAGATCTTAGTCGGCCAAAGCTCAGGTTTTAAGCAGAAAATATTCCAAAATGTACGACTTAAATAGGCAGTAACAGGATATCAGTGAATAAGACTACCCCCAACTGCAATTACTGTCTATGCAGGAATTCTAACAGGCAATAAAATCTAGCAAACACTAACTGAAAAAACAGAGTCAAAGCTTCCAGTTCTGTTAATATTCAATGCAACACAAATAAATCAATTAAAATGCTGTGATATTTGAAAAAAAAAGTGCAGATAAAAGGTACTTAAATTCTCTTATACGTCCAGTTGAATACAGCTTGATCTTAGTCAGCGAAAGCTCAGGTTTTAAGCAGAAAATATTCCAAAATGTACCACTTAAATAGGCAGTAACAGGATATCAAATGAGTCTACCCCCGACTGCAATTACTGTCTATGCAGGAATTCTAACAGGCAATAAAATCTAGCAAACAATAACTGAAAAAAGAGAGTCAAAACTTCCAGTTCAGTTAATATTCAATGCAACACAAATAAATAAATGAAAATACTGTATTATTTGAAAAAAGTGCAAATAAAAGGTACTTAAATTCTTTTATACGTCCAGTTGAACACAGCTAGATCTTAGCCAGCCAAAGCTCAGGTTTTAAGCAGAAAATATTCCAAAATGTACCACTTAAATAGGCAGTAACAGGATATCAATGAATGAGACTACCCCAACTGCAATTACGAATTCTAACAGGCAATAAAATCTAGCAAACACTAACTGAAAAAACAGAGTCAAAACTTCCAGTTCAGTTAATATTCAATGCAGCACAAATAAATCAATTAAAATATTGTATTATTTGAGAAATGTGTAGATAAAAGGAACTTAAATTCTCTTAAACGTCCAGTTGAATACAGCTAGATCTTAGCTGGCCAAGCTCAGGTTTTAAGCAGAAAATATTCCAAAATATACAAATTAAATAGGCAGTAACAGGATATCAATGAATGAGACTACCCCCAAATGCAATTACTGCCTATGCAGGCATTCTAACAGGCGATAAAATCTAGCAAGCACTAACTAAAAAAACAGAGTCAAAACTTCCAGTTCAGTTAATATTCAATGCAGCACAAATAAATCAATTAAAATGCTGTATTATTTGAAAAAAGTAGAAATAAAAGGTACATAAATTCTCTTATACATACAGTTGAATACAGCTAGATCTTAGCCGGTCAAAGCTCAGGTTTTAAGCAGAAAATATTCCAAAATGTTCCACTTAAATAGGCAGGAAGAGGATATCAATGAATGAGACTACCCCCCATTGCAATTACTGTCTATGCAGGAATTCTAACAGGCAATAAAATCTAGCAAACACTAACTGAAAAAACACAGTCAAAACTTCCAGTTCAGTTAATATTCAATGCAACACAAATAAATCAATTAAAATGCTGTGATATTTGAAAAAAAAGTACAGATAAAAGGTACTTAAATTCTCTTATACGTCCAGTTGAATACAGCTTGATCTTAGCCAGCGAAAGCTCAGGTTTTAAGCAGAAAATATTTCAAAATGTACCACTCAAATAGGCAGTGACAGGATATCAATAAATGAGACTACCCCCGACTACAATTACTGTCTATGCAGGAATTCTAACAGGCAATAAAATCTAGCAAACAATAACTGAAAAAAGAGAGTCATAACTTCCAGTTCAGTTAATATTCAATGCAACACAAATAAATAAATGAAAATACTGTATTATTTGAAAAAAGTGCAAATAAAAGGTACTTAAATTCTCTTATACGTCCAGTTGAACACAGCTAGATCTTAACCGGCCAAAGCTCAGGTTTTAAGCAGAAAATATTCCAAAATGTACCACTTAAATAGGCAGTAACAGGATATCAATGAATGAGACTACCCCAACTGCAATTACGAATTCTAACAGGCAATAAATTCTAGCAAACACTAACTGAAAAAACAGAGTCAAAACTTCTAGTTCAGTTAATATTCAATGCAGCACAAATAAATCAATTAAAATATTGTATTATTTGAGAAAAGTGTAGATAAAAGGAACTTAAATTCTCTTAAACGTCCAGTTGAATACAACTAGATCTTAGCTGGCCAAAGCTCAGGTGTTAACAAGAAAATATTCCAAAATGTATGAAGTAAATAGGCAGTAACAGGATATCAATGAATGAGACTAACCCCAAATGCAATTACTGTCTATGCAGGAATTCTAACAGTCAATAAAATCTAGCAAGCACTAACTAAAAAAACAGAGTCAACACTTCCAGTTCAGTTAATATTCAATGCAGCACAAATAAATCAACTAAAATGCTATATTATTTGAAAAAGTTGCAAATAAAAGGTACTTAAATTCTCTTATACGTACAGTTGAATACAACTAGTTCTTAGCCTGCCAAAGCTCAGGTTTTAAGCAGAAACTATTTCAAAATGTACGCACTTAAATAGGCAGTAAGAGGATCTCAATGAATGAGACTACCCCCGACTGCAATTACTGTCTAGGCAAAAAAAATTCTAACAGGCAATAAAATCTAGCAAACACTAACTGAACAAAACAGAGTCAAAACTTCCAGTTCAGTTAATATTCAATGCAACATAAATAAATCAATTAAAATGCTGTAATATTTGAAAAAAGTGCAGATAAAAGGTACATAAATTCTCTTATACATCCAGTTGAATACAGCTAGATCTTAGCCGGCCAAAGCTCAGGTTTTAAACAGAAAATATTTCAAAATGTACGACTTAAATAGGCAGTAACAGGATATCAATGAATGAGACTACCCTCGGCTGCAATTACTGTCTATGCAAGAATTCTAACAGGCAATAAAATCTAGCAAACACTAACTGCAAAAAAAAGAGTCAAAACTTCCAGTTCAGTTAATATTCAATGCAACACAAATAAATCAATTAAATGCTGTATTATTTGAAAAAAGTGGAGATAAAAGGTACTTAAATTCTCTTATACGTCCAGTTGAACACAGCTAGATCTAAGCTGGCCAAAGCTCAGGTTTTAAAAAGAAAATATTCCAAAATGTACGACTTAAATAGGCAGTAACAGGATATCAATGAATGAGACTACCCTAGACTGCAATTACTGTCTATACAGGAATTCTAACAGGCAATAAAATCTAGCAAACACGAACTGAAAAACCAGAGTCAAAACTTACAGTTCAGTTAATATTCAATGCAACACAAATAAATCAATTAAAATGTTGTATTATTTGATAAAAGTGCAGATAACAGGTACTTAAATTCTCTTATATGTGCAGTTGAATACAGCTAGATCTTAGCCGGCCAAAGCAGAAGTTTTAAGCAGAAAATTTTTCAAAATGTACCACTTAAATAGGCAGTAACAGGGTATCAATGAATGAGACTACCCCCGACTGCAATTACTGTCTATGCAGGAATTCTAACAGGCAATAAAATCTAGCAAACACTAACTGAAAAAAAAAGAGTCAAAACTTCCAGTTCAGTTAATATTCAATGCAACACAAATAAATCAATTAAAAGCAGTATTATTTGAAAAAAGTGCAGTTAAAAGGTACTTAAATTCTCTTATACGTCCAGTTGAATACAGCTAGATCTTAGCCAGCCAAAGCTCAGGTTTTAAGCAAAAAATGTTCCAAAATGTACCACTTAAATAAGTAGTAACATGATATCAATGAATGAGACTACCCCCAACTGCAATTACTGTTTATGCAGGAATTCTAACAGGCAATAAAATCTAGCAAACACTAACTGAAAAAAATGAGTCAAAACTTCCAATTCAGTTAATATTCAATGCAACACAAATAAATCAATTAAAATGTTGTATTATTTGAAAAAAGTGCAGGTAAAAGGTACTTAAATTGTTTTATACATCCTATTGAATACAGCTAGATCTTAGGCCGCCGAAGCTCAGGTTTTAAGAGGTCAATGTGGAACACAAACCCTCACAATGTGTGTCAAACAAGGAAAATGTGGAACATCCTTTTTTCACACTCTGTGAAAATGCACCATTTCCATGGTGCTAGGCTGAAATGGTCTTTTAAGCAAAATCAGTAAACTGAAGTATATATTAACTGTCTTGAAAACACACTGCTTGTACAAAGCACACTATACACAGAATGTAACTTAAGCACTTTCGTTCTTTTAATACATGGAACTTCTTCAGAATAACAAAAACATACAAACATATTTATAAAGAAATAATCAGTGATGTCATTCATTGTAACCGATCAGTTTCACCTTCTTATAATTAATATAAAGTCAAAGTCAAATCTCCTGACCAAATAGTAAAATGCTATTACCTTTTCTATTTACACAACCATCTAAAAATTAAACTATCCTAATAAAATTACACTTTCTTATAGTTTAAAAAGATTTTTATGGAGGTTTTATCATTTAATCCTGGTGCACTATCAACTCTCAGAAAAATTTGCCATTTTAACAACAAACATTCTAAATAAGAATTAAAATACCCTACAAATTTCTTTTTGCCTCTCCTTCTATTACTATAAATTGAAACTTCCTAAAATGCTCACAGGAAAGTGAATGCCTTGCTAAAGCATTAGTATTATCTCTCTTTTTTAATGGTATAGATGTGTTCTCTTATCCTGTCCTTTAACTTTCTTTTGGTCTTACCTATGTAGAATTGTCGCAATTCGCACAGACTGTTAAATATACTAACCCTTCACTATAGCATGTATATTTATTTTTAGCTACAAAAGTGTAATTAATGTGCTCAAAATGAAAACTATTAACTGCCACAATATACCTACAAAAAGAACATTGTTGACATGGATGTGTGCCTCTTTTAACTTCTTTATTAATTGTTAAAGCTGTGTTACTTGATTTTCTAAACTATTTTAAGATTTATAGTTTTTCTATATGTAAATATTGTTTTACTTCTTATAACTTGTACTAATTCTTGGTTACCTGTAATTATTTTCCAATTATCAGCTATTATTCTACAAATATGTGGACCTTCTACACTAATAGGAACAGGAAAGGTGCTGCAATATGTTTTATTTATATCCATCTTATTTTGAAGTGTATTTTTAATATTGAATCCTTGTAAGATTGGTGGAAACTTATCCTGTCTTTGTTCAATAATTAGCTTGGAGATGGTGGTAAGCTTATCACTAGGATATCTTCTTTGATGAAATAAGTCAAATAATTAACTTCTTTCAAAAAACTGTCATTTTTCACTTATTAATCTACTTAATCTAATGGGGCAGCCAGGGTAGTGCAGCAGTTAGCATTGCCGACTCACAGCAAGAGGTTCTCTGGTTCATTCCTTGGCTGGGGTGCCTTCTGTGAGGAGTCTACATGTCCTCCCTGTGGTTGTGTGGGTGCTCTGGTTTCCTCTCACATCCCAAAAACATGCTGTAGGTGGCCTGGACACTCTAAATTGGCCCTAGGTGTGAGTGCATGCACGTGTATACCTTCGGTGGAAGGTTGGGCACCAGGCTGGTAACTCAACACCATAAAAACTCCACTGCCATACATTAGCAGACCGGTGATCTGTTGTGGCAAACCCTAACCAGGAAAAGCCAAAAGAAGAAGAATCTACTTAATCTAATCAATTGTCCTCTAAACATGCTAAATTTCATATGTTGGGGATGTTAACTATCATAATGAAGGTAGTTGTTCACACAAGTGTTTTTATGATAGATTTTATAGGTTCATAGGTAGGTACTAGGCTATTGGCCCTAGGGCCTATATAAGCCTAGCCAAAAATGTACCCTGGCTTTCTCCACCCAAGAAAATTATTTTCTTGTGCTCCTGTCAAGCAGAGCCACAGAAATGATCCCTGGGGTGAATTTCTTTTTCCCATCCAGTCATCAAGATTTTTCTTGAAGAGTGCTAATGAGGATCTCTGTTTGACATACATAGGTAGTCTTTTCAGAGTATGGGAAGTCTCTGGGACAGGAATATATCCCTCCAACATGTTCTGTTTATTGTGGTGGCAAGGTTTAGGTCCCTAGAGTGTGTAGTTCAGAGGGATTGGGATTTCTTTAAGTGGAGCATGTCCAACAGCTCTGGGTTTGACATAGCTTTGTATGTTAGGCAGAGATCGCCTCTGAGTAGGCGATATGCGACGGAGTAAAGCTAGAGCTTTTTGTCTGCGTAGGGCATCTGTTTGAGACCAGTAATCCTCTTTGTGAGGTATTTCTGTGGCCTTTCCAGTTGTTTTAGATGTCTTGTGAGGTACATACAAAAAGGAGCGTTGTACTCTATAATGGGTCTAATGAGTGATGAGTAGAGGGGAACAATGACCTCTTTTTTTCTGGACGAAAAACATGTTGTAATAAAGTGAGCCATGTAGAAGGATTTCCTGACCACTGTGGCGATGTGATTATCAAAGGAGAGACTACTGTCCACCTGTGTCCCAAGGTCTCTTATCACATTTTTGGCATTAAGTAGACTACCGGCTATGTGGTAGTTCATGGGTACAGAGTTTTTACCAAAGGGGATGACAATGCACTTTTTGGCATTGAGCTTCAGGCCATGGCTTTGACACCAGGCATCTGTCTCAGTGAAGCCCTTTTGTAGTATGTCCACATCGTTAGGAGTTTCGATTATGGCTCCTAGTTTGCAGTCATCTGCAAACTTTGCTAGCCAAAGACCTTCTGTGTTAGCCTGTACTTCAGAGAATTAGATACCAAACAGGAGAGGACCCAGGACTGAACCCTGTGGTACTCCATTTGTCACTGGTCTGAAGTCGGATTTGGAGTCTGCTACTTTCACAGTGTGGGTTCTGTCCGTGATCCAGTTGGCAACTCATCTTGTGACATAGGGATTTATACCATGTTTAGTGAGCTTATCTATAATGCCAGAGTGGGGGAGGGTGTCGAAAGCCTTGGCGAGATCTAGATAAGATGTGTGAACCACCGTAACCTCATCTATGGCTTTGGTGACTGCTTCAAAGAAGTCAATCAGCTTTAGGAGGCATGATCTGCCTTTTACAAATCCGAGCTGGGTAGGTTCCAGAGTTGAGATTGCCAATGTCTTTGTTTCTGAGTTCCATGATGATACGTTCCATGGCCTTGCAGACGGGGCTCATCAGGCTAATGGGGTGGTAGTTCCCGGGGTCCGTCGTGGCTCCCCCTTTGTGGAGTGGGATAGCCATCATGATGTGCCATTCAGTGGGCAGAAAGCCTGAGGTGAGGTACTAGTAAAACTCTCTGCAATACCATCCATAGATATTTATACATCTAAAAAGAGTATTTGTTTTCATTTTGCCTTAATAACACATTTTAACCATCTAACACTGCTGTTTACTTACTGAATGAATTAATTTAGTGCTGTATGATCGCCTCCACATATAAAAAATAAATCATCAATATATCTTTTATAAAATTTAACATATTTAAACCCTGGTATTTTAACTAAATGTTCTTTTTCCCACCAGCATAAGACTAAGTTAGCAAAAACTGGAGCAACTTGAGCTCCCATTGCTACTCCACTTATCTAGTGAAAAACAGAATTGTTAAACTTAAAAATCTTAATGCTTAACACCAACTCTAATAATTGGCAAGTAATATTCACATCATATTTCAATTGTTTCCCATATTTAGTCAAATTCTAAACCTTCTTCTCGTTCTATAGAAGTATAGAGGGATGTCACATCTATAGTGCACAGTAGAATTTCCTGCTCTGTAAACTTATAATTTTTAAGGAAATCCAAAAATATTCAATAATCTTTCAAGTAATATTCACTTAACTGTACTACTGGGTTTAAAATTTTATCCAAAAACATTGAAATTTTAACAGTTTTATTAAAGGGCGCTGACGCTATTGGCCTGAAATGTGGATGCTGTGAGTATTTGTGTATTTTCGGCATTCCAAAAAGAAAACTAAACTGTGGCTGTTCTATTATTAAATATACATATAATTCTGAAGTCAAATAGCCTTGATGTAACAGGTCTAGTAAACTCAAATCTACCCTTTGATAGCTCTTCACAACTACATCCTTAGTAACCAGCTTATAATTATTTATATCTGGAGGTAGTTGTAACATTGCTTCATTATAGCCTTCTGCTTCCATTATCACAATTCCATGTCCTTTATCTGCTCTCCTATAGCTCAGGTCTGAATAACTTCCTTTGTCTGCCCTCATATATCTCAGCTCTGAATAACTGCTTAACTTTTTAAGGGTCCCAAACTGTTTTATGTTTAAATTGTAACTAAAATTGAACTTGGTTTTCTTTTTTATTATTATAATGGTTGTGAAAATGTTCATATAACCCAGTCTTACATGCTGTTGCAAAAGTACAGAATGTATTAACTAAAGGAGGGTTAATATTAGCATTTTTTTAAATAACAAATTGCTACTGTTAACATCATGTGAGATATATTCTAAATTTAATTTTCTAACAAAACATTTAAAATCCAACAAAGTACCAACTACAGATGCCTTATTTGTTGGTAAAAAAGAAAAACCTTTTGATAAAACTTATTCTTCAACTGTAAAAGTCGTTTTAGTTAAATTAAAAACAGGAAATTCATTATTTATCGTCCTTTGTTTTCCCTTTTTTCTTTACTATTACAGTCAGACCTTCTTGATTCGGTGGTAAACTTTCTGTTTCCATCATTTGAGAAGAAAAAGGAGAGGAAATAATGTCACTAGAGTCACTTGATACACTCACTGTGTCTTTTTTACTGGTAGATGCTGTAACAAGATCTGATGTATTAACATCAGTAGTGCTAAAAAAAATGTCAAGTCTATCCAAATTTGTACCTGTATGCTTTTTTTAATATTAGCCATATGTGTATTTGCAGCAGAATGGCCTTTCTATTTAAGTATAAAGGCCTGCTTACATTGATAAACATTAATATCTCTGACTAACTTTTTGTGTTTCTTGTTAATAATTAGTTCCATGTGTCTATCAAATTTTTCTGTTATATTATGATATAAATACTGATAAGGTGTAAACAGAATGCTGGCTTAGTTGAATGTCAAATGCTGTAATCTGTTCCTTTAATAGCACCATTTGTTTGTTGTTCCATTCAACTACCACTCGTATAACATATAAACCAGCTTGATTATATATATTTTTTATACTTTCAAACACATTATCTCCATATGTGATGCCATTGGAAAAAGTATACACCTAAACCCAGTGAAACTATTTTCATGTCCAAACATTTGTTTAAATAATGATTTTCTAGAACTAGAGATTTGTACTTAAAAATATTTTTCTCTAGTTCATGGAAAACATTTTTAAAATCTGTTACATTGTTAACTCTCCATTTATTGTTAGCGTAACTGGAAGATTGTAAACTTGGTGCTGCTTCAAAAAAACGGGTTATCATCATTATTAAAGAATCTGGTGACTGTTTGCTTGTGTGTGAACACTTCTTCACTTATTATAGTTTCTTCATCTGAGGATGCCTCATTGGACCTTTTACTAGTATTCTGGTGGGCTCCAAAACTCCCAAAACTTCTGTACAGCTGTTTCAATACCAGCTGAACTCTGTCAATGATGTCAGCAAGGTATATATCAACTGTCGCTCACCTTGGTTTACAATTGAAGACGAACAGATGGGGTAGTTTATTTATATGCTTTATTACACAGAAACACATCAGAATGGATAGCAGCAGTACAAAATATAAACAAACTGATTAACTGACAGACTACACAGACATACATGCTTACATGTCCACAGCTTACTACAAAACAGCAGTCAGGCTCATACGTGCTCATTATTTATACACATCTGCAAGGCCATGGAAAGCTTCTTAAAAGTATACATACATACTGATCTACACCCTCCCACTTTAATGAGTTGCCCACAATAAAATGACATTTAAAAAAGACATGCAATTATAGGGACAATAAGAAATAGACACAGCGCTTATGTCCTTATGTCCAAGTTGCCATGTATCTGGAACATGGTCTGCAAATGCAACCTGATCTAGTGATAGAGCAATCAGAACTGGGTTTAGCAACAGGGACAGTCATTGGTGAACAAACAGTTTCTGGAATTTTGGGATTCTTATCAGAAACAGGGATATTTACTGGAATGTCCTCTGGAACTGGAATGCTGAATAACTCACTCTGAGATTTAGAGTCTTTTCACAGGTATGATACTGTAACACTGGCTCAGACACTGGGATTAAATGTTTCCAATTCTGCCTAATTTCTATTCCTTGTGATTCCAGAATGTACAATCTCAACTCTGGACATAAACTTTTCACGACTCCAACCCTATCAAAACCTTTGGATGTCTGCATCCTTACTATCTCCTGTTCTCATAATAGATTGTTTGTGGTTTGCTGGTCTTATCATAATAGGACATCTGGGATAAGCGCTTTTTCAACAGATGGGCTTTCACTGAATTGGTGATGTGGTTCTGGTTTGTTCTGACAGAAGTCTCTGTGCAGGTGAACCAAGATGTTTATCACAAGGAATATTTCTGAGATTCAAGAGATTCAAGAAAACATCATCATTGTCTTGTTTTGACTTCTCTAGTAATTGTTTCGCACTTTGAACTGTATATTTTGCTAAACTATTTGACTAGGGGTACTCAGGGCTACTTGTAGCATGAGTAAAGTCTCACCCTTCAGCAAATCTTTTAAACTGATGGCTTTTAAACTGTGTACCATTGTCAGAAATAACTTTGCGTGGACTACTATGGATTGCAAAACAACACTTCGACTTAGTAATGACAGTACTGGATGCTAGATTAGGAAGTAGGTCAATCTCAATGCAATTCGAATAAGAGACTATTAACACCAAGTAATGTTGACCATTCCACTCGAAAATGTCTGTAGCTACTGTTGACCAAGGTAGTTCAGGAATCTGGTTTAGTTGAAGTGGTTCTTTCTGTTGATGTGGCTTAGTACTATTACATACAGAAGAAGATGAAAATACTCTCTCAATGTTCTGGGACATAAAAGGCCAAAATACTAATTCTATCACCCTTCTTTAAGTAGAATCAGTTCCTGGGTGGCCATAATGCAAGACGGTAATGTACTCTTGTTGCAATAATTTTGAAACAATCACTTTTGGACCTTTCGTGATGATACCATTGTCATATAAAATCTTATCTCTATAAGGAAAATAAGGTTCAGGTCATGAGGTAACCAAGATTGCGTTGATGGCCATCATTGACTGATAAAGTGTGTGAGCTTCTGAAAAACTGGATCTGTGGCTGTATGACTTCTAAGCTCATCAAGACATGAAGAAAAAAAAAATCTCACTTCCATGACTTCAAAATCAAGTTTCTCATTTTCTTGCTGTCCAGAGGTATTTCTGGGTGATCTGGATAATGTATCAGCAAGATAATTAAGTTTGCTTTTTGTGTAGACAAGATTAAAATTATACGTTAGCAATTTCAACATCATGCGTTGCAATCTGGCAGGAGCTATATGCATAGGCTTTCTCAAAATAGTGACTAGAGGTTGTTGATCTGTTCAGTCTTGATAGTTCTACCATAAATATAATCATGGAACTTCAAACATGCAAACACAGTCGCCAAGATCTCTTTATCTATCTGTGCATAGTACATTTCAGTTTGGGTTAGAGTTCTGGATGCATAGGCTACTGGTCTGCCCTCTTGAAGAATGACTGCCCCAAGACCAAATATAGAAGCATCACAAGAAAGTGTTACTGGTTTCTGAGCATCATAGTATCTCAGAGTTGGTGGACTGGCAATTTTCTGTTTCAGGACATCAAATGCTCTTTGGTGTTGTTCTAACCATGACCAAGATACATCTTTGTTTGTCAGCTCTCTAAGCAGTGCTGAAAGTTGGCTCTAGTCTGGAATGAACTTGCCAAGATAGTTCACCATGCCAAGAAAATGTAGGGCTTGAATGTTGTCTGGAGCTCGTATCTCGAGAATAGAAGTTTGCTTTGAAGGATCTGGTTGTAAGCCTGAACTGGTAAATAAATAACCAATGTAAGTACTTCTTGTAGCCTAAACTTGCACTTCTGAAGATTCAGCTTAGGATTCACTTCACATGTTCTTTCCAGAACTTTCTTGAGGTTTCTGTCATGTTTGGCTTCACCATTACCTTCTACTAGAATATCATCTATAATAACACCGAGATACCCAGAAAAAAATTGTTCTATGCCATGCTGGAAAACTTCACTGGCAGAATTTATCCCAAATGGCATTCTCAAAAATCTGTACCTGCCAAAAAGAGTACTGAAAGTAGTTACCAATGAAGATTTTCAGTCAAACAAAATTTGCCAAAATGAACTCTTTGCATTCAAGACAGAAAAAACAGTGGCATTTGGCATAAGATCAGCAACTTCTTCAACTGTATGCATTGAATGATGAGATTTTTCAGTGCTTTGTTCAAATCTCATGGATCAATACATATTCTGTTATCATCTGAGCTTTTCTTATAAGCTACGACCATGGAAGAAATCCATTCCTTTGGTTCTTCAACTGGACAAATTACATCTTGCTGCACCATTTTATCTAGCTCGGCCTTGACTCTTTTCTCTTTTCTGCATAGTTACTGGAACTCTCTGGGTAGTCTGACAACTGGGCTGACTTTATGGTCTAATTTTATGGAGTACGTAACTGGGAGTTAGTTTGCCTAGTTTGTCTTCATAAAGATCAGCAAAAGTAGAGAAAATAGACTGGGAAAATTAGAATAGTGGTCTTTCAAGCTAACATGGTGGATTTCCTTATTAAATTAATGCAGTCCCATTTTCAAACTGTCTCTGAGGCCTAATAATGACTGTACGTGTCTTTTGACTACATAAAATTGCAAGTCATAGCTGTTCCCAGCAGAGTAACATGAAAGGACTATTGAATGCATTTTGCCAAATCTAGCTTCTCAACAGCACATACTCTAGTAGCAAATGTTTCTGCTGACATAAAATTGCACTTTGAACCTGTGTCAACTTAAAGTTCTACGGGTCTCCCATTTATCCAAACAGTACAGAATACTTCACTTCTACTACATTAACTGTTTCATCAAGTACAGACACACCATCAACATAAAAAGTAGAGTCACGGATTTCTAATTGATCAACTTGTCTCTTGGAATGTTCTCTTTTAATAAGAGAATGAGCCTCTTTTGATTTACAAAATCTTTGAAAATGATTCCACTTTTTACATCTCTGTCACTGCAGACCAAAAGCTAGACACCTTTCTCTTTTAGATACATGATTACCACCACAATTATGACAGTTGACTATGAGGCTAGGTGAGGGCACATGGTTTGAGTTTGCTGACTCACCCTTGTGCTTCACTAAGACTGTGCACACTCTGGAATTTGTTAAAAAGCTATGGGGTTTCCCAATGACTGTTACAGGGCTCACATTTGCTGCCATGAGCTTGGGCCTGTTTCTTTTAATCACATGCTGCATACTATCAACATTATCCTTAAAATATACTGGAAACATGCATTTCTTTTTTGTAAACATATTTGTGTGTTTTTCTGTAAGCTCACATATTTGAGAAATCTCTATGGCCTTATTCAAAGTTAAATCACTGTCAAGAAGCAAAATCTTTCTCATAGCATCATCTTTAATACCACACACAAGGCTGACTTTTATCAACTCATCTCTTAAATCACCAAATCTGCACGTTTTAACCTTGTTTCTCGAGTCAGTTATATATGCTGCAAAAGTTTCACCATGCTTTTGATCTCTTGTGTAAAATAAGTGCCTTTCCATTATAATAATCATTTGGGGGTTACGCATTTCTTTAAATTTATGTTTTAAACACTCTGGGGTCTTCCCTTGATTCAGCTAGTACCACTATATGATGGTTTCCCCTTCTCCTGCAAAGGTTTCCCTCTCTCCTGCAAATACAGCAGGTGCATACACAAATGAATGCTCTCTTTCTATGGTTTCTGAACCAGCTAAATTAAGCGGAATAAATACTGTTGTATGGGCATCATTATCAGGAAATACAGCTTGTATGAAAATATCATACTGTTGCTCAAACACTCTCCAATTCTCTGCAATATTATTATCAAATACAAGAGGACTGGGTTTTCAAAATCCGTCTGCCATGCCAATAAAGTATGCTCAAGCACACTGAAAATATGGCCCTTGTAATTATATGCGAACATACACACACAGCCAGTACTTGTAATAACATTCAAATGCACAATAATCTCTTCAAAATACTGTACTTTGTGAAATATGCTTTGAAATGGCTATATATTGTGAAATAACTACACTGTAATATTGCACAATACTGCACAAACTTGAGAATACCTTGTATACTTTGGATATTTTGAATAGCTTTAATTAATGTGAAAAAGTAGTACATAGTGAAAACATTTGGTCATTTTTCTTATTTTACACATTTTATGAGATTCAGACATTATTTCAAACACTTTCGTAATTAATTTCAAATATTTTTATCAATATGTCGCACTTTCAGATATTTTGTTTAATTAGAAATTTGTTTTGAGTTTTCTGAGTGCTTCATGTTATATTCTTTGAATAAGAAATCATTTAAGGAAGTTTTGATACCTGAAATTCGTTTCTGACCTGTTTTATAAGTTGTACATGCAGTTGGGATGATCCACTTCTGTATATTCCTCCTGCATTAACTGAGCGCCTCTTGGTCTTGAATCTGGATCCTACTTCTGACACCATGTCACTCATCTTGGTTTACAATTGAAGACGAAGAGGTGGGGTAGTTCATTTATATGCTTTATTACACAGAAACACATCAGGGTAGATAGCAGCAATACAAAATATAAACTAACTGATTAACTGACAGACTACACAGACATGCATGCTTACATCTCACTAGCTTACTACAAAATGGCAGTCAGACTCACACGTGCTCAGTATTTATACACTTGTGCAACCCCATAGAAAGCTACTTAAAGGTACACATGCATACTGATCTACATCAACCAAGAATTAATACTATACACACTATACACATGTAAAATTCTTTTATAAAAACGCAGCATGTAACTGAAGTCAAAAATGTATTGTGTAATCAGAAAAACACTGCCATAACTAAGTACACAATCAATGAGAGATCATCCACTTACAGTCAGGAAGCAAAAGCAGCAGCTGTGCTTAAGACTGAGCTCTGATAACATATGCAGTTTTTCCACTGAGCAATTACATTTCAAATGATTTATTAAACAATACCACTCAAGTATACCTCATTATAAGGAATACCCTCATTTTGAGTCTTAAAATGTCAATGTTCCTTGAAGTTCCATACTGAAAGGGTCAGTCAGACAGTCAGTGTTAAAACAATTTTAACAGATAGTCACAATAAATTATACTGAATCATATTAATGCATAAAAATTACTTATTTTAAATATAAAGTAGCTAATTTTTGCCATCCTTTGAGCTTGTAGTTGAAGTTTTTAGTAAGCTATTCTGCCCTCCTACAGAGAGTGGGAAAGGAGAGCTTGTAGTGCAGCCCTGTAAACGTAAAACACATAAGCTGCCAGAATCCCACCCAACCAAATCCACAGCAGAAAATCCCCCTATCCTGTACAACACTAATAAGCTATAACACACAAAAAACTTAACTGATATTTGTGTAAATAATAACAACAGTTTTTAGTATGTGAGCTCCTAGATTAAGTTAATACTAAACTGTTCTGTCTTTCTGCACACAGTGCAAATATAAAAAAAACTGCTAGAATGTCCCTGATCCTCTAAAAAAACACTGAGCTGTGAGACTTTGTCTACCCCCCAGATGTACAGCAATATACAAGTTTGTGTATTTTTTTCTCCACTGCTCTAGCAAAACCTGGACTAAAAATTAGGCACTTATCTGCAGACAAGGTATGCCAAATAAATCACAGATCAGTTTTTGAGTACTGGCTTGCACACTGTACTGCACTCTCCACTGGTCTTCTATTCTGTTCTGTTCCATGATGCTAATATTTGCCTGAAGTTGAACTAATACAGTCCCCAAACGTTTGCCAGCTGCTGAAATAATCCATTAGTGGCAGGAGCCTTCTGAATCCTAATGCTGCTGTCCTTCTGAAAAAAGCCATTATTGCCTTAAATCCCCATAGAAAAGTAAAGTGCTCCAGCAAAACCCTTTTTTAAGTCATTACAGTGGTGTGAAAACTGTAGCACGGAAGTCGCTCACTGATCACGGACTGTTCATTTCTCTGCTTCTCCTGGTTGATTCACTTTGAATCATAGTCGACCTTGATTGGCTCATATTACCTGTAGGTTGATTGGCTATCTTTGTGGTATATGAGCCATTCAGAATGTGCAAAGCAGAGCCCACACTTTTAATGCAGAACTGCAGAACTTTGTGAGTGCTGTGGATTAAATGTGTCGTGTTCCTCATAATCCGGAGTACTGGGAAGGTAAGATGCTGGTAAATCTGAACTATGAAGATGAAAAACAAGACATCTTCCCCATTGCTTCTGATACAGTTTGTTATTGTTTGAGCTGTATCATTAGAACAGATATATTATTATTTTTTTTTATGTTTCCAGTCACCACATGTACATTGCAGATGTCCTTGAAAGTTGAAAGTCATCATGGGTTAGAGAAAGTCATATGATACAATTCATATGGCAACCATGGTCTGACTAGTTAGTCCACTGATAGAAGGACAGTTGGAAAAATTAAAAACTATCCTTGGCATAATCCGCTCTTCTTCAGGGAACATTACTATCACATCTCTATCACTAGGACACCTAGCACAGGCTGGGAGACATGCAGGAGGCAGAAATTTTCTGCTGCACTGGGTAGGTCTAGGTAGGATCAAGGATCTTGCAGGAATGAGCAGAGGCAGATGTTGAGCACATTCCACCTCTTCAATAGGCATATTATATAATGCAGAGGAAATGTTAGGCTAAAGTGCTGATTTTCCTCTAGTTACCACTTAAATTGTTTTTTAAGCCATTAATTCTTGCCTGTTCTAGAAACAAAAATGGAGGATGGCTTTATAGAGGGAAGAAATCAAACATCCTATAGGACAGATATGTCAGGCAAGGAAAGAATAGAAGTAAATGGGATCAAAGTCAACTAAATAAACTGGCAACTGGATAAATAAATAAATATATGATATTTGAATGTTGGCAAGGTCATTTAAAACTGTCAAAATAGCTAATATGCTTTAGTCTTTGGCAATTGTTGATGTTTAAACAGTTAAAAAACTAATTTAACTGTTATTACCCTTAGCTCAGAATAGATGAGGTAAATAACAACAGCACACATTCTTTTCATTGGGATTGCTTGATTTGAATTCATCTGATGAAGACAAAATAAACATTTATGTTAAGTAAAATGATGCATTAGGCTATGTACTAATATTTTAATGCATCAGTCACTCAAGGACTGCAAAATATATTACTAGACTAGACATGATTTATACAGCAATGTCTCTGAGGAAAGAAGAAAAGGCTTTGTTTAGACTGATACCTTATACTTGTTGTAATAAGATATTAAACCTGATGGACTGTTTACTTACTGAAATAGAATGCTGACTGCAAGGTGAATAAGCATTACTTGAATCTTTCCTTTGAGACCGTATAAAATAGGTATGGGAATTCCATTAATGACTTTTAAAGGTGCAGGTTACAGGTGAAGTAATTGTTATACACCACATCTACCATTATAATAGACCAGAACAATTTTCTTTTTCAAATATTCCTTTTATTAAATATATCCTAGGATTATGACAAATCCTGCCTATTCTAAAGACACTTCACTTCATAATTCAGTAGCCAAGATTCGAAGAAGAATTTCAAAACAATTATTGTATGCTTTACTTTTCACTGGATATGTTTAGTATTCTATTTTTCTTTCATGTGTAGGCAATGTTTAAAAAGGTTGTTCAATTATCAAGAACTGTTCTTAGTACTCATTAAATATTTTGTCTAATACAACATATTTGGCATTTGTGCATCTCTGGATCAGTTTTATTTTTTAATGCCACACTTAAGTAATGGTTCTAATATCAGATTTTACTAAATACTGTATTAATTGATAGTACCTTAAGGAAAGAAGGAGGGAAGTAATAATCATGTCAGGGTGTAAGCCTCTGGTCCCAGACGTTTATATTTATTCCTCTGGTTGGGGTTATAATACGAAAAGATGTGGTTATTACCTAATAAACTAAAGGATATTATGCCTGTTATATACAGGTCAGAGTTATATGGTAAAATGATATCCCACTTTAAAATCATGGTTGCCCTGTTGCACTGCCTTGTTAAATTTCAACATACACCAAAAGAATAGGAGCACCATAATCTTTTACACACTATATGTATGTACATTATTTTTCTGAATCTACAAAAATACCACTTAGATGATAAGAATGTTAAATGAAATTCATTATCAAAAGTGACTGATATGACTGATGAGATGCTTTCACAAAATATCTACAGTGAAAGGCAGATGCCAAAACACTGAACATTTTCAAAGTTATCAGCATGTTTTCACACTTCTGAACTTGAGAATGTCATACTTTCCTAATATTTTTACATTTTAATGGTCTTTGTTTCGTATTCCAACTACTCCCACTGTTATACAAATGAAGAAGAAGACATTATGACAATATATAACTTTTGGTTAAAGTAACAGCTCAAAAAGAAAAAAAAAACAACCAACCACACATCATTGCCATTTTTATAAACAAAATGGTAATAGGTCTGCAGTAGACAAGACTGATAACAATATTGATTAGAACATGTTTGATTTTACCCAATATACACGTGCACAAACATATGAGGATACACCTGATACTACATAACACCACATTTTTAACTTAAGTTGCTCTGAAAGGTCTCACAAAGAATATATAGTTTACTGCAAGAACTACTACAGCAGTGCTATTATAAAAACATATGAGAAAACAGCAACTGTAACAGATCTCTGCAGTGCATTTTATTATGATAAAACTTGTAGTTGTATAAATCTGACAGATACTACAGTTCTGAAACTGGATCTACATTAACTATCTCCAGCTGATGAGACTAGCACCCAGCTAATTTGTCAGCCTAATCTAGCACTGAAGTTAGAAAATGGCTAATTGATGTATCCTGGTTCATTTACATATTAAATAAAATTTTATACATACTACAGAACTCTTTCAAGCTACATTACCACAGTGAATGAAAAACACACAAAAAATATACAAGATATGACACCAGTGCACTTACTGAGATGAGACACTTCCTGGCCATTATTAAATGCTCAATGTCTGATAAGCTAAGTATCGTAATACACTACATACATTATCTTACTAGTTTAAAACTGTATTTTGAATTTCAGTAAAATAGTTTTCACTTATAGCACAATCAATCCCTCCCTCTGTCTCTCTCTCTCTATATATATATATATAAATAATATATATATATATATATATATATGTACATATATATATATATATATACATATATATATATATATATATATATATATATATATATATATATATATATATATATATATATACACACATACACACACACACACACACACACACACACACACACACACACACACACACACACACACACACACACACATTATAATTCACACATGCATACATGTATATATATATACATGTATGTGTGTGTGTGCATAGATCTCCCCCTCCTCTCTCTCTCTCTACACACACACACACGCACACACATATATATATATATATATATATATATATATATATATATATATATACATATATATGAGGCTACATTGACTCCTTGAAGCAAAAACATTAAGTATAAAGTACTTGAACCAATGTGTTTGAAATCCAAGTTCTCAAACTCTCAAACACTTTTTAAGAAATACTGAAAAGCAGACATCTTTACAACTATTGCTTTGGCGTGGGAGGTGGGCTCCTCTATACCCCATACCTCCCTGCTACTAATATATGCCAACTCTGATATCATGCTACAGTGGTGAAAGAGCAAATACTCAATCTCAATTGTACCATGATCTCACTCATGAAAAAACTGGCCGTGGGCAATCATTTTATATTCAATCACTTTTACTGATCTCACAATCAAAAAAGTAAACATTTGCTCAGATTTATAACACCCATAGCTAGCTACCTAGCTAGATAGATAGATAAATAGATAGGGAGGATGTTTACTGTTATGAGTAGTCATTTGCTAGATACTGTGAAGTGTGTGGTAATTTGTTCAAGCAGGTTATGTTTAAGTGGTGCACGTCAAAAGGGAGGAATCAGTTATGGAGGATAAATGTGTATTTTGGAGGCTAATGCCAAAGGTATCAGATATATCATAACTTTTTGCATTAGGGGGATGGGAGTGTGTATGCAAGTTTTTGCAGGTTAGCATTAGAGTAAAGGCTAGGGAAGGGGATATTTTTAGAGTTGAGCATGGGTTCTGTTGTAAGTGTCTCAGAGGAAAGTATGTGTGTATTTGTAATGTTAATGCTGAATATTTTGGGTATACTGAAAACCTGACATTAGGGTGTTGTAGTATGTGTGCAAGTGTTTGTGGGTTAGGATTAGAATAAGGGTTTAGGGAAGGGGATATATTTACAGTTGTGTAAGTGTGCTATTTTATGTGGTGTGTATCTGAGTGTCTTGTGTAGTGGTAGTGTTAAGAAAAGTTTTTTTCTATGGTAAAGTGTAGGGTTAGGGTTAGGGGCAGAAACAAGGCTAAGGTTTAGGGTCAGCATGGAAAGGTATAGTGGTCTGAGAGGACATGACACTGAGGGGTGCTAAAGGTACTAACACTTCAATTAGATATCATTTAGACACTTCACAGAGTAGTTTGGTGTATATTTCACTGCTCACAATCCCTTAATGATGGATGGAGCCCAGCATAGGAGTGAATTTTTAGGTCATTTGATTTAGGCAGTTTTCTGGTTGTATGGCAACTTAGTAAAGGAGGTTAAAGCTAGAAGCGCCTAAACATTTTATCAGGTAGACCTGGATTTTATTTTCCTCCATCTTCCTTTGTAAACTGTGTGCCTTGGCACATGTTACTTAACCAAGCATGGTCCTGGTCAGGTCTGAAAAGAGACACATGTCTAGTGAACTTAGCTGATAGCTAATTATTGAAAAAAAATAGTAAAACAAAATGTTGAGGTCAGCAAAACATGTACAATGATAAGTAAAAGGAATACAAGGGTGAATTTGAGACACAAACCCAGGTACTCCACCAAGCTTCACACACATTCAGCAATCTTAGAAAGTTCATGTACAATGAAATCCTTATGTATTAAAGGGTCCACATCCACTAATTACAGTGAAAAGGCTTAATGTTTCAGTGCTCACCCACTTCACTTAAGAAGCCTTTTGTATATGAGTACAGACTGATCTAGGAACCCAAGGGGTCCATTCTGTCTGCCTCCTCTCAGACCATCCTCACTTGCATACAAAGGCTGAGCAGGCTACATGAGCTCTTGTATATTTGCTGTTCCTTCAGTTGCTCCCAGTCTCAGCATACATTTCTACAGTCTCTTAAATGTTTAGTAAGAAATAGCTATAACTACCTTTGTACTACCCAACAGTTCTGCAAGGCTCAATGCTTTCCTCTTGCATGCTGGTGCCCTTAGCTATAACTACCTTTGTACTACCCAACAGTTCTGCCAGGCTCAATGCTTTCCTCTTGCATGCTGGTGCCCTCTCCAGTATATACCATTCTAGATTTCACTCACCCAGTCTAGGGCCTGCAGCTAGGCTCTTGTTCATACCACCCCCTTTCAGATGAGGTAAAACTTGGCTCTATTCATGGCAAAAGGCCATGCCCCACCCCCAGTTTTTCTCTGCTGGGAGGTTTCATCTTTGAGACAGACAAGAATAATGTGACTTTTACCCTGTCAGTCTTCCTGTTGGATATTGCCTGTGTCAGAAAAATATGTATTAGTGTATGTATTAGTAATATGCTTAGTGCATTTAAGGCTTGAAAAGGGATAACACATTTATTCTATTTCACACTGCATAAAAAGACCCCAAAATCCACCATTAACCGAAAACGCAAAATACATGCAGTCACAGCGTGCTGATAATATTAAATACTACTCAAAGTGGGTTAATGAGTATGAATTTGATGGTAAATTAGTAAAATCCTCACTTATCAAACTTGTCAAACAGCTTAAAACTGATTCTAAAGGTCGGGTAAAAAAGCAGCGCCAATTAGGAATTCATCAGGTACACAGGTGGATTGAGGAGGTAAACCATAGGGAACAAAAGAATAATAAATCAAAAGCAATGTTTTTAGATAAGGAGGACAATAACTTAGTAATAGCATCGGCCCCTCCACCTCCTTTACCAGAATATGAAGCAAGTGAACAGGTTAGTCCACCCCCACGATATCCTGCTGTCACTGAAAATAGAGACATTACAAAAGCAAAACCGTTTATTAGAGATCCCATCGAGACCAGGTCTCGAACACGGGCAGGTAACTCAAAAGGGGACATTGAATTATATCAAATGGGTAGGAATTCACGATCTATGAGTGAAGAAGAAATATGCCCACTTATAGAAGTACCTAATCCTCAGGCAGGGCAAGAAGGTCAGGACCCAACTATTCTAGTGTACAGACCCTGGACTCCGGAAGATATCCCAAAAGCCACTGAGGGAATTCCCCATCCAAAAGTTAACTTCAGAAAGTTCTTAGAAGATTTACAAGGAATGAGGCTAAGTTATAATTTAAATGGAGAAGAGGTAGAAAAAGTAGTCAGACAAATTGTAGGACCAGATTGGCACATGATTAGTGGCAACTGGAATCCCCGTGACGCTGCACTCAGACCCCTCCCTCATAGCAGCGCAGAGCTAGACAACAGAGTGAAAGGTCTTACAGACCGCATCTCTGAGAAATGGAAGCCTAGGGCAGACTGGACTTGCATTAATCAATGCATCCAACAAGAAGGTGAAACTATTGACAGATATTATGCCAGACTGTTAGAATGTTTTAATAACCATTGTGGAATGCAGGTTCCTGAAGATCAGACACAAGATTCCCCATATGAGCAGCAGTTAAAGAATGCATTTTTGAAATGCAGCATTGCACGCATAAGCAGTTTTATTACAAAGCACATGGTAGATCATCATACAAGCAGGTTGCAATCATTACTTGAATATGCTAGGCATGCCGAAAGGCATTTTAATAGCAAAAAGAAAAAGAAAGCCCAAGTATTTTCTGTAGAAGATGGAGCAGAAGTTTATGTAGTACAGTCCGGGAAAAAGGGCAAGAGAAATGCCCAGGGAAACAAACAATCTGATCAGTGATCAGAGGACTTTGAAGGGCAAAAGAAAAGGGGTGAATTTTTTAAATGCGGTAAAAAGGGACACTTGGCAAGGGATTGCAAGAAAAACAAGAAGGCAACCACGGAAGACAAGGAGGGTGAGGACTGACTATATGATAGTCAAGAATCACTAGAAGGGGATAGTGGAGAAAGGACAAATGAAAATGCGGTAGAAGGAGTAGAGGATGTGACAGAAGAAATAGAGGAAGTGCAGGAAGTTACAGATAGTGAAGAAAATGAAATATTGGATTTAGCTTTATTGAGCTTAGAGCTCTATTTAGCAGACACAAAACCAGAAGTTACACTCTTGGTAGAAGGGAGGGAAGTCAAATTCTTGTGTGACTCAGGGGCATCATGGACCCTGATACATCCCTCCAAACTGCCAGAGAATTCAGAGTCACCTGATTACATACTAGTGAAAGCAGCTAATGGACAGCTGTATCGGGAGTCCCTCTCCCACAATATTGCAATAACTGATCCTGTTTCAGGATTGACCCAGAAAAGCAAAATTGTTGTTTCCACAAAATGCCCAGTAAACCTCTTAGGCAGAGACCTTATGCAGCTATTTGGTATAGCAGTAGTTCCGACTATGCAGGGTATGGAAGCATAGCGACAAACTGATACCTTTGCAGTGCAATTGGAGGGTGAAATGTTCTATTGATACAGCCAGGACTTGGTTACGACTGGTCCAGGGGCAGTGACCGAAGAGTTGATGAATGTAGCCATCAGCAAGTTCCCCTCCCTTGACAATGATAAACAACATTTGTTGCACTGTACTCTGTATTATTGTAACACACCAGGACCTGATAATGAATATGAGCAGGAATTGTTTAGAAATCATGCAAACAAATTGATACTACGAAATCTGTCCTGGGACATGGAAGGGAACAGTGTAGCCAGCTGTTCATTGCCCCAGGAGTTCTTTGCACTCTATAAATCTAATCGATTACCACATGTTAGCTTAACTAAGGACAAGAATGTAAAATGGGTAGACTTAGGAGAAAAAGTCACGAGATGGGAAAAGCAGACAGAGTTAGAACTGTCAGAACAGGGAATACAAATGCAGAAGGTGAATTGGATAACTCAGACCCACCCAGCCATGCACTTGCAGTCTAGCAAGGACAGCTGATTAGCACTCATATTAAAGGAGGAAGAGAATGCCTTACAGAATATACCAGAAACTCTTTGGTCAACAGGAAAGTCAGATGTAGGACTTATTCGTACAGCAGGACCAGTTACTATCATGCCAAAGTCAGCATTTAGACCACAGAAAAGACAGTATCCCTTAAGAAAAGATGCAGATGTAGGAATCAAGCCTATTATAGCAGCTTTTCTTAAGGAAGGGGTGCTGGTGGAATCTCCTGATTCACCATGTAACACACCCTTATTTCCTGTTAAGAAAGCAAATGGAGAATGGCGTATGGTCCAAGATTTACAAGCTGTAAATGACACAGTAATACCAAGGGCACCTATGGTGCCAGACCCACACACCCTGTTAAATGATTTAAAACCTCAACAGAAATATTTTTCTGTGGTAGATATCAGCAATGCGTTCTTTTTGATACCGATACACCCTGACAGCCAATATTGGTTTGCATTCACATTTCAGGGGAAAAGGTATACATATACGCGACTACCACAGGGATATTGTGAAAGTCCAATGATATTCTCACAAGAAATGACAAGCAATTTGGCAGGATTTACCTCACCAAGAGGCAGTCAGATTTTACTTTATGTTGATGATATCCTGCTGGCGGCCCCCACCCAGCAAGACTGCAATGAAGATACCATAGAGCTATTATAATTTTTAGCCACTGAAGGACATAAAGTAAACAAAAATAAACTGCAGCTTTGGAAAAAACAAGTTAAATACCTAGGATATGTAATATCCAAAGAGGGTAGGACATTAGATGAGGACAGAAAAATAGCGGTTTTTGCAAGCACCAAAACCCACTACTAAGAAGGAAATGATGTCCTTCCTGGGTACGACTAATTTTTGCCGGAGCTGGATAACAAACTATGCTTTGGAATCTGCACCTCTGACTAACCTGATATATAAAAAGCCTATGGCAGCACAGGATTTGTTACAATGGACACCAGAAGCAGAATCTGCTTTCTGCAAACTGAAACAGTTAATAGCGTCCTCATTAGTTTTAGGATTACCAAACTATCATAAAAAATGTTTCCAAACTGTAGATTGTAAGCAAGGATATATGACATCAGTGTTAACACAGCAGCATGGGGACAAGCAACTCCCCATTGCTTACTACTCATCACTACTAGACCCAGTGACACGGTCCTTACCCCACTGTGTACAAGCAGTAGTTGCAGCTGCAATGGCAGTGCAGACTTCGGCCTCAGTAGTTTTATTCCACCCTCTCACTTTGAGAGTGCCTCATGCAGTCGTGATTATTTTATTGCAAGAGAAGGTAGCATACATTTCCCCTGCTAGGCATCTTTCTGGTATGAATATATTGTTGAACCAACCTCATATGAAAATTGAACAATGCACGACTTTGAACCCTTCTACCTTGCTCCCAACCCCTGCAGATGGCACACCACACAGCTACCTGCAGGTGATTGAGCAAAAGACACTGCCTAGAAAAGATCTCACGGATGTTTCCTTGGATGATGCCAAGGTGACATACTACGTGGATGGCTCATGCAAAAGGGGTCCTGCAGGACAGAACCTAGTAGGATATGCAGTAGTTTCTGATACTGAGATTATGGAAGCAAAACCTTTACCACAGAATTTATCTGCACAGGCAGCAGAATTGATTGCCTTGACATGGGCATGTATCTTAGCAAAGGGTAAATGTGTGAACATTTTTACTGGCAGCCAGTACGCCTTTTCTACTGTACATTTTTTTGCGCAATAGTGGAAAAATTGAGGAATGATAACATCTACTGGCAAACCAATCAATCATGCACAGTTTATTTTAGATCTTTTAGAATCTATTCACTTACCTCAGAAAGTAGCTATTTGTAAATGCACAGCGCATACCAAGCAACAGGATAGGATTTCAAAAGGTAATGCAAGAGCTGATACAGCTGCAAAGCAGGCAGCTTCAGAAGTATTTATTTTGAATGAGGAATTACAACCCTCTGAGATTTTAGACTTAGAAATGTTAAAGACAATGCAGACACTTATTACGCAGGCTGAAAAACAATGATGGGTAAGATGAGGACCAATTCTCGAAAAGGGGCTGTACATCTCTAAAGAAGGGAAACCGATATTACCATCTAATTTGTTTAGATATGCAGCTTTGTTGAGCCATGGGCAATGCCATGTCTCAACAGGGGGGATGGTACAGCTGGTGAACCGAGTGTTCACGACATATGGATTCTTAAACTACTCTAAAAAATGTTGTTTAATGTGCCACGTTTGTAACAAACATCATGCACAAAGGGTGTTAAAGCCCAAGCAAGGGAGTTTCCCTACACCACCATATCCGTTTCATACTATCTGTATGGATTTCATAGAATTGAACAAATGTGAAAATAAGAAGTATTGTCTTGTCATTATAGATATGTTTTCCAGATGGGTGGAAGCCTTTCCAACTAAAAATCCAGATGCTGCTACCGTAGTGAAAATCCTCATTAAAGAAATCATCACTAGATTCGGCATTCCGGAAAGGATCTATAGTGACAACAGTACACACTTGGTAAACCAAACCATACAACAGCTAAGTAAGCATTTTGGTATTTCTTTAAAGAATCATTGTGCATATCATCCGCAATCAGCAGGGTTAGTTGAGAGGCATAATGGGATTTTAAAGAGTAAGCTAAGAAAGTTAATAGCAGAAACAAAGATAAATTGGGTGTACTGTCTGCCCCTGGCACTGTTGAGCATGAGAACTGTTCCAAATGCAAAAGGATTGACTCCTTTTAAGAAACTATTTGGAAGGGCTTATTATATACCTCAGTGGAAACTTCTCATGCCTGCAGACCGGGAAGCTGACTGTACACTAGCAGAGTATATGAGAAATTTGTTGAATTCTAAATATCTGTTGCAGTCAAATTCTGTTTCAGATAAAGAACAAACCAGACCATCAGAAGTGGCAGTGGATCCAGGAACCTGGATCTAAGTGAAGACAATAAAAAAGAAGAATTGGACATCACCAAAGTGGGAAGGTCCATATCAAGTGCTTCTGTCAACACCCACTGCAGTCAAGATTGCAGAGCATGCCTCGTGGATCCACCTGACGCACTGCAAACTAGTTAAGAACTTTGAACTGGACAAAAATCGTGTCACATGTCAAGAGCAAAAATGATAGAATCCAGAAAAAACAGGAATGCAGAACAACCATTTCCTCAGAAGTATTGCATAATCATCCTGTTAACTGTACTAGTGACAATAATCTTTTTGCTGTGGCCATTCCTTTTTCCAGCCACACAAACTGAACTGAATAAATGTGAAGCGTTACTCATAGACTGGCATCTAAACTTCAACACTTACCAGGCAATTAAATATGTGTATGCTGAGACTTTCAATGTTTCCAATTGCTGGATTTGCACAGCTTTGCCGACAGCATACAGGGGGTTATTAATGACTGTAGTCCCCCTAGGGGTCAATGAGACCTGGGAAAACTTGATTTATGATACCTCAACCGTTACATCACAAGATAAAATAGCATTGCACTTGTCTATTCCACAAAAGGGAACTGTGTGTTTTTATAAAAATGATACTGTTCAGGTGGGTTGGAGTAATTGCAATGTGACTGTTCCTTATAAATGTTACACTAAAGCTAACAATGCAGGTTCTTATTGTAATACAAACTATGATTCATTTCTTGAATTGATGCAAAAAACAATTGATGAAGTAAAACATAATTCTGTTCTCTATAAACAACTGTCTATAATTGATAGAAAAATGTTTCATGCAGGACAAGTGTATATTCATAGTAAAGTTACTACTAAAGTAGAGGATTGTTATTTTGTATGTGGCAAAAAGGCATACAAGTGGTTACCTGAGAATTGGTCTGGCAGTTGTTTTTTGGGCTACCTTGTTCCGGCCATACGACACACTGCAGTTTTGCCTCGAGGAAAAATTTGGAATGTCCGAGAGGTCGACAAGAAACCCGTCAAGAAACCTGTAAATCCAGTGGGGCAAATCGATGCACACTGGAAAAACCATCATTCTATAGGCGATGGACTGACACACATGGACTTGAGTGATACTGTTATATCATGGGCAGGCATATTACCAGCATATGGAGCAACAAAATCGATCTGGGAACTGAGAAAACTATCTAAACTTCTCGAAGTAATGAGTAATGCAACCTTTTCTGCTCTTGAATTGATGACTGATGAACTGAATGCCATGAGAACTGTAGTGCTTCAAAACTGCATGGCTCTCAACTTAACCCTAGTGCCGAGAGGTGGTACTTGTGCTTTAATCCAGGAGGAGTGCTGTTCGTATATTCCTGACCATAAACACAAGATAGAAAATCACCTTGAGGTAATTCAGCAAGTGTCGGACATGACCAAACCAGGACCAAACCCACTAACGGACTTTTTCCAGAAATGGTTTGGGGGGTGGGGTACTATCCTAATGAACATTCTGATTGCTATTTGTGTAGGAATGATCCTACTTGGAGTATGTGTTTGCTGTGGCATCCCCTGCATGAAAAGACTGATTAAAGACTTTATAGACATGTCAGTTTCTGAAACATTATATCAAAGTACTGAGTTTGAAGAACTATTAAAAGATTGAAAATGCGTTCATAAGTTTAAATTAAATGACTCTCTTAATTGCAAATCCTAAGTGGGAAGAGGTTAGGAGAAGAAAAAAAACTGTTTATGCTTATTTTGAAAGTAGAATAAAAGTATTAAAAGGGGGGAAATGTCAGAAAAATATGTATTAGTATATGTATTAGTAATATGCTTAGTGCATTTAAGGCTTGAAAAGGGTTAACACATTTATTCTATTTCACACTGCATAAAATCTGTACGAATTGCAGAAGCTTTCTAACCTTGTATTGTCATGAAATATGCGCAGCTATAATCTTTTCTTATGCTTTGGCAATTTACAGGGAAGCAGATAATTTCTGCTTGTGTCAGGAAAATAATGAATAGATGTATGAGACCTAGACAAGGAGTTCCGCTTGTGCTGTGAGATAATACACAGCTGCAGGAGCTATAGATAATCAGAACAAAGACTGCTTGAAAATATGAACTGCAATCAGCACTTGCTTATGTCTAAGCTAGAAAAGTACCTTGAAATGTAACACATGTATTAGAACTACACAATAGAAGCTTGCAATGGGCTAGAGCCCACCAAGGCCAGGTTGTTTTTCTCAAAATGTTTTTCATAAATCCAGTCATGTCAGCAGAAAATCTGAGTAACATCTATTGTAGAACAATACTGAAAGTTGTGTTTGATTACGTCAACCACAGAAGGCAATGTCTTGTAGAACAGTATAAGAATAGCATACTTCGTGTTAGTAGTTAGGCAAAATCCTGTATTTGCATGTTTTTGTCTCCTTGCAGCAAGTTATTAAATGTGCCTTATCTGAACCTTACATGTATTGGTCTTTGAAGTTTTTTCCTTTGACAGCCTGCATTAAAGCAAACAGTTACCAGCTCATATTATAGGACTTGCTAACACAGGTCTTGACAATTCAAACAGTTAAAAGCTCATATTACAGGACTTGCTAACACAGGTCCTGACAATTCAATCAGTTATAAGCTCATATTACAGGACTTGCAAACACAATTATATTTTCTGCACAGTGACAAACTGTCACTGTTAGTGTGGCAACCGTGTTGGTACTGAAGGTATTAACTATAATGTGGTGGCTGTGTGGTAGGGTACAGTGTTAATTCAGTACTACAGAGCTCTGAAACCTAATTATACTTCTGAATGCAGCCCAGTTAGCACCATCATTTAAAAGCTGATTAAATTCATTAACAATAGCAATTGTTTGAAGGTGAGTGAGTTCCCTATTGAAATGTTAGCAGTTTTTAATGCCGAGTGCAGACACACCATAAAAAAACCCACAGAAAATGCAGTAGAAGAGGGAATATCAAACATCTCTTCTTTAAAAATGTTTTTAGCAGGGATGGAAGTCCCAAACATCTAACAAACTTATATAACTAATTGAGAGACTGTACTTTGAAGAAGGAGGAATATTCTGAGAAATGGCCATCTTGTACTTACTATATGTAGCTCCATTGTTTTCAGTTATTCAGTTTCCATATTACAGGACTTGCTAACACATGTCTTGACAATTCAGTTACCAGCTCATATTACTGGACTTGCTAACACAGGTCCTGACAATTCCAGTAGTTACCAGCTCATATTACAGGACTTGCTAACACAGGTCCTGACAATTCAAACAGTTACCAGCTCATATTACAGGACTTGCTAACACAGGTCCTGACAATACAAACAGTTACCAGCTCATATTACAGGACTTGCTAACACAGGTCCTGACAATACAAACAGTTACCAGCTCATATTACAGGACTTGTTAACACAGGTTCTGACAATTCAAACAGTTACCAGCTCATATTACAGGACTTGCTAACACAGATCCTGACAATTCAAACAGTTACGAGCTCATATTACAGGACTTGCTAAGACAGGTCCTGACAGTTCAAACAGTTAACAGCTCATATTACAGGACTTGTTAACACAGGTCCTGACAATTCAAACAGTTACAAGCTTATATTACAGGACTTGCTAACACAGATCCTGACAATTCAATTACCAGCTCATATTACAGGACTTGCTAACACAGGTCCTGACAATTCAAACAGTTACCAGCTTATATTACAGGACTTGCTAACACAGGTCCTGACAATTCAGTTACCAGCTCATATTACAGGACTTGCTAACACAGGCCCTGACAATTCAAACAGTTACCAGCTCATATTACAGGACTTGCTAACACAGGTCTTGACAATTCAAACAGTTAACAGCTCATATTACAGGACTTGCTAACACAGGTCCTGACAATTCAATCAGTTATAAGCTCATATTACAGGACTTGCAAACACAAGTCCTGACAATTCAAACGGTTACCAGCTCATATTACAGGACTTGCTAACACAGGACCTGACAATTCAAATAGTTACCAGCTCATATTACAGGACTTGCTAACGCAGGTCCTGACAATTCAGTTACCAGCTCATATTACAGGACATGGTAACACAGGTCCTGACAATTCAAACAGTTACCAGCTCATATTACAGAACTTGCTAACACAGGTCCTGACAATTCAAACAGTTAACAGCTCATATTACAGGACTTGCTAACACAGGTCCTGAAAATTCAAACAGTTACCAGCTCATATTACAAGACTTGCTAACAGAGGTCCTGACAATTCAAACAGTTACCAGCTCATATTACAGGACTTGCTAACACAGGTCCTGAAAATTCAAACAGTTACCAGCTCATATTACAGGGCTTGCTAACACAGGTACTGACAATTCAAACAGTTACCAGCTCATATTACAGGACTTGCTAACAAAGGTCCTGACAATTCAAACAGTTACCAGCTCATATTACAGGACTTGCTAACAAAGGTCCTGACAATTCAAACAGTTATCAGCTCAATATTACCGGACTTGGTAACACAGGTCCTGACAATTCAAATGGTTATCAGCTGATGGGAATGTAGTGCATATTTGATCAACACTTACAAAGTATGATCACAAATGCTGAACTGTTATTATGTTTATAAAACAATCGAGACCAAGGTAACTCAGAGTACTTGAAGCACAGTGATTCTGAATTTAGTTTGTCTTTTCGGCTTTTCTCGGTTGGGGTTTGCCACAGTGGAACTACAGTCCGCTAATGATTGGCAGTCAGTTTTTATGGTGCCAAGTTTCCAGCCCGATGCCCATTCACGCATGTCTTTTGGAGGCCACTTGGATTCTGAATTTACTTTATAGATAAATAGCAAGGTTATGGGGGCAAGCACACCCCCCCATATCAGGTGGTGGAGAGGCTCCTGCAAGCAACCTCTATAAATATTTCAGTGAGTTTCAAATTTCTGTACATATATATATATATAGATCCCACTTTTGAGAGTAAGTAAAAAATGTATAGTACTTCTGTTTTGGTACCCATTTCGAAACTGATTTTTTTTATGACACCTTTTTTTTAAATTACCACTTAAGACATGGATATGCATATATTAATAGAAAAGAAAACAAACCATACCCAAATTTGTCATTTTCATACATTATGCATTACGTATACGTTTTCTAAACAAACATTAATCCAACATTCCATAAATTCCTCAGTTCCTGCCTTCCCTTAAACCTCTCTCCTCCTCCTGCTGAACATTGTTTTGCACATAGTGCTACTACAATTTCCATTTATTTCTATGGAATTTGCTCTTCTCCTTTCATAAAGATATTATCGCTAGTTCTTTTATATCTTTTACAATACTCAGTACTTCAATTACAGTTGGTTTAGATTTTGATTCCATTTTTTAGAAATTGTTTTTTTTTTCTTGGCAGGCCAGTAGCATTGATTTGCCATGTAGAAGCAGTTTGGATCCAATTTTCCGGCGGAAAGAAATAATTTCCATAGCTGCAGCCATTTATTCCCCCAACATTTCTGATGGAGTACTCATTAGGGAATTTTTAAAACTCTGCCAAATCAATATACTCCCACAAAACATGTTCAGATTTCCTTCTCTCTTCTTTTCATCATTCCTCCAGCATTTACTGTCTATTTGAGGAAAAATTCTCTGAATTCTACTTGGGGTATAAAATAACTATCCAATGACTTCCAAGCAACAATCTTAAATGTTCCTGTACTTTGTCACATACTTGGGAGCCATACAGATGCCCTTTCATTGTTTCTTTGTAAATTGCCTTTCCAGTCTTTCTTCCTAATGTATTTATTTTTCATTTACTTCACGTGTTAACCAGGCTGGTCCAAATGAGCACAGGCCTGTTTTCAGTGGAGACCCGATGAGAAAAGCTCCAAGAAAAAATAATGACAATTTTACCTTACAGTAATAGGTTTCACAAAAAGTAAAGACAATTTCACAGTATACATAAATAGTAAGATTGCAAAGTTTTGTATAAGTATGAAAAAAAGAAAATGAAACATAATAATATACAAGTAATAATAATGATATATAGAGATCACATAGTTCAATAGCATTACCTAAACAGAGCAAAGCCTGAAAACCTACTGCTCAAAAGTGGGAGAGACAGATGATAGAATAAGAATTAGGTAAGGTCCTGGCAGGAACAGAACCATGTTTTCTGGAGAAAGTTTTTTTAGTTCTTTTTTGAAGCTGTTAGTTTGTGTAATGCTACGTAAACTGGTAGGGAGGTTGTTCCAGAATTTTGTTATTGAGGATTTGTGTAAACGTTTGCCAGTGTTCATTTTGGGCCTATAAGTTTGAAGAAGGAATTTGTCCTCTTCCTTTAACTAAAAAGGAATATTTTTTAATTTCTGCTGATTGCTTTTTATAATTATGCATTTTTTATAAGCCCTACTAATTATCACCTGTTTAACAGCAACTTCTTTTCTAGACTTGACTAAAATCTCTACCAGAGCAGGTCATTCACTTAACACTCCTGTATCCCTTTCTCTTTGGCTATGTTCTGATATAAATTCCTGATAGGAAATACTTTATGCAATTTTATGAATGCAGTATTCTGTATGGTTGCTTTTATTTTACTAAGGATTTGCATCCAAACTCCTAGTCTCTCCTTACTTCTTGAACTTTCCCCAGTTCATCATCATCCTTTTCCATTGTGGTTTATAATCATTTGCTTGTGTTATATATATGAGGCTTAATTGTCAAGCTCTAGCGTACCCATTCAAATCAAGTAATCCTAAACTACAACATTGAAAAACCAAGTCAGGACGGATAAGGGTATCTTCGATAAAATCCAGAACAATATCAATTCCAAATAGAGAAACAAAAGTCCCACACAGAGGATAGCTTTATTAAAACACACACAGTTAAAAACAGGATAAGTGCTTTCAGTTAAGCCTTCTTCAGATCCATCCTAAACCACCTTATTTTTTGGGGAGGATCATTTTTTCCACTTTACTCTTGTCCTCTTCCTCTTCCAAATAAATTCCTTTAACTAAAAAGGAATTGTGCAAGTTTTTTTAACAGAAATGGGTGGACCATCAATATTGCAGTGTGAGACCCTCTGTGGCAACAAGTTCCCGCCTTGCTCTTCTCACCAAAGAGGTATTATGATTACCTGAGACAGACATAGGATGAACTTTGGGACATTCCCCTTCCTCCCACCCCACTGGGGACAGTTTTAAAGGATTCCAGCTTTGCACTCTGGAAACATCCATATTCTGAATCTTCCACTGACAAGAATATGCACAACATTCACTGCCCACTTCCTCTGGTCTGGACATGCCTAATTATCCTGAAGCTGATTTCTATTTTATTTCTTCTGCCCAGTAAATGACCAAAATGTCACAGCAATTGTCAACTCTACCAATGGGCAGATCATCCAAACTTTTAGACAGCTTTAGCAAACTATCTTTAAGTCTTGAAGTATATTGGGGTTATGTGTACTGAAGTATTTAATTAACATTTGTTTACTGGGAAAGTCTGACTTGAAATGAAGCCAGTTTTCAGCGGAAGTCTGGGGAGAAATGCTCCAGATGCATATCTTTATGATGTGGGAGGAGAATGGATCACCCAAAGGAAACCCACATGAATGCAGGGAGGACATGCAGACTCCATGCAGAAGGCACTCCAGCTGAGAATTGAACCAGAGAACCTCTTGCTGGTAAGATGGGTATGCTACCACCTGACTCTGTTTCACTTCACCTTAGTTAACAGGCTTCATCCAAGATGTCCAACCTCTCGCAGTCAGAGGGCAAGGAGTGAGCTGAGAAGACTCTTGCTACAGTTTTTGCCTTCCAGATAAATTGCTAATGTCTTAAGATAATGTAGACCAAAACACAATCTGGAATGCTGTCCTGGGCTTATATCATATTTAATCCTATGTAAAGATTTACTAAATCTGATGTAAATACTGGACAAAAAGTAGCTTTATTAACTTTAACTAAAGGAAGCAAACTATAACATTACCAATGCTAGGAAAATAGTAGTTAAATTATTTTGTTAATTCTGAGCACAAATGAAATGTTTTACACTCATAAGTTACTGGCCCAATGTTATTAAACATTACTTTGTGTCGATTTACATATGAAAAAAAAATCTTACTATCCCCTCAGTCAGCTAACTTACTTTCAAACTTCTTAGCCAAGTGTAAAGTTTTTATAATCTTTTACTCACAAAATAATATGCAAAAACAATTACCTGACACTGGTGTAATCTAGTAGGTTCATATTTTCTTAAGTAGTAGGCTAGCTGCTGTTGTAGGCCATTTTAAGCTTAGAAAATATAATTTTGAATGTTTGAATTACCCTGGCCCATTTGTTTAGAACTTGGTCTTACCCATCCCATGGTCAATAATTATATATTACCCCTAATAAGAATAACTGGGATCATACCACAGATAATTTAAAAGGGACACCTGCATGGGATAAAGCATTTAGGAGATGCTTCTGTCCATTAGTAGTACAGGGGGATGTCCTTGGGTAAAGTTTCTGTTTCCCATCCATAGATCTATGTTGTGGTTGATTATGGACAGGGCTAAACTTTATGTGGATGGAAAGTCTGTTTCAGAGCAAATGTATCCTCTGCAAGATATATCTACCCCTCCATCCCTAGACTGAGTATTTCTGATGCCATTTGGCATGCTGATTTGCAGTAAATCAATCAGTTTTGGGTCAGAGGATGCCATGTGTGTCAGACACAGGTCACCTCTTAGCAGTTTCTAGGATATTGAGTAGAGTGACAGGGCTTTGAGTCAGTCCATGTAGGACATGTTGTTTAGGCCTTGCATCCTTTTAGTGAGGTATCACTGTGGACAATCCAGTTGTTTCATGTATCTGGACAGATAGATGCCGAAGGGGGGCATTATATTCATTAAATGGCCTAATGAGGGCTGAGTAAAGAGATGCAATGGCATTCTTAGATCTAGACACAATCCCTTTGTTTATAAGCTGTACAATATAGAACTTTCTTACAACAATAGACACATAATGGTTGAAAGTTAGGTCGCTGTCCACATAAGTTTCTATATCCCGAACAATTGGGTCACCTCTTAGGGGTGTGTAGTTCCCTGGGGTAGATGACTTCCCAAAGGATATAATGTATTTTTCTCATTTAGTTTTAGTCCATGATTTTAGCACCAGTTATGTATTTGGGCCAAACCTTCCTGCAGGATAGCTAAGTCATTTGAGGATTCAATAACTGCTCCTAGCTCACAGACATCTACAAACTTAGCCAACCAGTGCCCTTTAGTTTTGGCTTTATTTCAGAAACGTAGATGCCAAATATAAGAGCCCCCAGAACAGAACCCTGGGGCCATCACTGGTGACTGGTCTCTTTGTGGAGGTAACTTCCCCTGTTTTGATTTCCTATGTCCTATCTGTAAGCCAGTTGGCAATTCAGTGGATGACAGAGAGGTGTATTCCTAGTTTATTTATCTTTTCTACTATGCCTATTGTGTCAAATCATTGGCCAGGTTGAGGCATGGGGTATGTACTCTTTTGCCTTTGTCCATTGCTTTGGTGACCCTTTAAAAAAATCCAAAGTGAGACCAGTCCAGTGTTTGGTGGTTAGTCCATACCTCTCAACCTCTTGGAGCAAGAAATCTGGACAAAGCCATAAATAATGGTGGGACAAAGGCCAAAAATAGGGACAAATTTTAAATATTGCTCTTGCAAACTTATAAAGTTGATAGAATAACATGTTTTGTATTGACATAAAATTTCTGAAGGGTATGAAATCTGAAACTCAAATGTCTGTCATTATTTTCTGACTTCAACCCTCAATTATTTGCCAACAATTTGCAGTAAAATCACAAGTTTATGAGGAAACAGACCAAAAATATGAGGCAAAAATCTGTACATTATGGAAAAAACTGTACAGTTGAGAGGTATGGTGGTTACCTATGTCCTGTTTAAATAGTTCCATAATAAGTCTTCCATGGCTTTGTATATGAAGCTAGTCAGACTTACATGTCTGTAATTGCCTGGGAGGTGGAAGGTCCTCCCTTACAGTGGGAAAATATTGGTGCTGTTCTGCATTTGCTTGGGACAAAACCTGTATGGTGGCCGAAACTGAATACACTAGGGGTGTAGCAAAATTGTGCTTCATGCTATTTAAGATGAATTCAGGGATATTGTCAGTACCCTTTGATGCAGTATTTTTAGCTTTTTACTGCACTTTTAGGACTTGGTCTTGTGTTATAGCTGGATGTGAGACAGTTTCAGGCATATTTTGAGGGATACATTAAGAAGAGGGTGGAGTAAAGTTAGAGCTAACTTTATCGGCAAGTAGGTTAGCTATGTCTTCAGCCTCAGTGTAGCTAACATTGTTCACAATCAGCATAGCTCATCACTGCATCATGCATTTGAGATTACAAACATAATAATGCCTAGTTATTGTCTTTGCCTTGGTCAGTTATTTTTGCCTCAAACGTAGCTCTGGTTAATTTTATAAAGCTCCAGAGTCATTTGTAATTTAGTAATAAGGGCTATAACACTATGAGAATTACTCTTCTTATTGTTGGTCAAAATTCTTTTTTTTTTTTTTTTTTATAAAACCTCCTGATATTATGGTTCCACTATGTGGGTTTGTTTCTAGGGTTTACTCTGCATTTGTTCCTAGGGGGTACAGCTGCATTTATGCCATGATGCAATGGCTAAAAATATATATTTGCAGTTTCTTTGCACTTGGAAGAAAAAAAAATATATTGGTCTGTCTGTGAGTATGTGTGCTGTAGTGAATGGACAGGTCAAGAAGTCAAAATAACAAGCTTATCATTAAATTCTTCTCTAATGTGTGAAATTACTACCACTGGAACACACAGTAAGGCACTGTATTCCATTTTCATTAATAGATAAAGATTAAAAATCAGTCAGCCCTTACTCCAAAATGTTCACTTCATTGAGTTTGAAGAAAATAGCTTTTCAATATATTTTCAGCTTAACTCACTATTATTTTCACACAATAAAGTAGCTCTTTTTTACAATAGCTTTTTGATCTATTTGTAAACTTCAATTTGTAAGTTTTCACATAATTGGCTTAAAAGTAAAAGTAATGTCTTTCGGCTTTTCCCGGTTAGGGGTCGCCACAGAGGAACTCCAGTCCGCTAATGATTGGCAGTGGATTTTTACAGTGCCAAGTTGCCAGCTCAATGCCCAACCTATCAAAGAAGCACACCCATTCACGCATGCACCTACCTGCACGTCTTTATATGTCACTCGACCACGGGGAGGACATGCAGACTCCACACAGAAGGCGCTCCAGCTGAGAATCGAACGGGAGAACCTCTTGCTGTGAGGCGACAATGCTAACCGCTGCTGGCTTAATGGTTGCAATATTTTTTTTTTCAAAATTCAGCATGACCTAGCTGAAAAAATGTATTATTCTGTTAAAATGCTGAATTTTAGCCACTGCTTGTATAAAAACAAGAAACTCTGCTAACCATTTCAGCTATTTTACCTCCCGCCTCCCATTCTTACCATTCAAATATACTTTTTTTTTACCTTAATGTCACTCACTTTTCTTCTGTTTTTCATGATGCATAGGTCATAGTGTGAGCAGATTAATCTAGTCCATCCAAACTTCCCTTCCCAATGCACAGATTCCAGGTCTTCCTGAAGGATCTTCCAATGTTTCCATGCCTGGATTTAATCCTTCAAGCATGCAATAGATCTTTTCCAGGGCCTACACCAGTGAGCCCTAACAAGCACATCTAAGATGGAAACAGTATATGGATTATCATTATAACATGCCCAAACTACCACATCTGTCTCCTCCTCATCTGAAGGAGCACTAGCTGTAAGTAAAAGCTACTGCAGTGAAGTGTTCATTTTTTGTGAAAATGTCAACCATCACCCTCTGGACCTACAAGGAAGTACAGTCAGACTCCAAAGCATTAAAAGCTAGGAAACACTGCCAGTAACATTTTCTTTCAAAGCAGAATTGCAGACCAGTTAGTAACTTCCCACCATACCTCTCAATCTCTTAATGCACAAACTCTGGACAAAGCTTGACAACATGGGGGTACAAAAGGGACATATTTTGAATATTGCTCTTATAAACTTAGAGAGTTGCTAGAGTAACAGGATTTGTTTTAATATAAATTTTATGAAGGATTAGAAGTCTCAAACTCAAATGTATGTCATTATTTAATGGCTACAATTCTGAGATCATCCCAGTGATTTGCCAGGGAGAAAGAGGAACAGGCCAAACATATGAGCCAATTATATGGACATTTTGCGAAAATCTGTACAGCTGAGAGGTATGCTTCCCACTCAAATAAATCAACTAAACAAAACTCCAATTTGCGGAAAACTATCAGCCAAAAAGTAACAACCTCCCAAATACAAAGAAAAAAGACACCTACGAAAAATAAGAGAAAACGGAAACTCCCTGACTTCACCATCGCCTACACAAAATTATCTATTTCTGTATAAATGATAACAAACCAAGGAAAAAATCATCATAAAACATACAAATCACTACTAATTCATGGCAACCCTTGACAAAGCAAAACACACAGACTCAGCCAAAGAACTAAAATAAATCTTTCCACCTGAACTATTCTCAACAAACAGTACTACTTAATAAAAAGTTTTGTTCTACAGTCTTACTAAAAAGGCAGTTCCAAACTGCAAATCATTCAAATATATTTGAAAAAACATCTTATTAACTTCTTTATCTACCTCAGATAGCTGAGTAGAATATATTTAAGGTAAACTCAGACCCCCATTAAGGAACCCTTCTTCATAACCTTGTTTTATCAGGAAAAAAAGATTAAGGCTAATCAGATGTGCAACTTTAACAGTATAATTACCAAAGCATATTCAGAGCAACAAAACAACGTGTCCATCCATACACACCTTAATGAATAACCTTAACTGCTTGCATTATTAAATTATTATCACCGTAACATTCATAAGGTCAGGGCCTGATCAATGTCTGAATGGGGCTTTTATTACTGGGTGTTAGCACAATCACTGTACATCATTATTAATGCAATCCCCTGAGAGTGTAAACAATCTGCTGTTGCATATCTGCTTAAGGCAACTTGGAGCAAGGAAACAGAGTGAAAGGTCTGGTCTTTACATAAATTAATTATTTTGTGACACGTAGAAATAGTTTATCTCAGCTGTTTTGAAACCTAAAACATCTCTACTGCTATGCCTCACCTTTTTCCTTAATTTATTTCACTGTAGTCTAATAAATTAAACTAGACACTAGCAGTTAGATATTAGGAGTGCTGTTAACAGCATTCTGTATTAGATTTCATGGCTGTGCCACTGACATTGACTGAACTGCAGACATATTTTGGTTGTTCACAAGTATGAGGATATGATGGATTATTTCTCCTGTATATTCCTTCCATAGCACTTTAGAACTTGCATTGCTATCCTCACTTTCTATACAGTCATATCTTACCTGTTACAGGACTGGCCCTTTCATCTTCTTTGTTTCTACTCATTGTGACCTTGTATGCTTTTTCACAACCAACCACCTCTGGGATGTCTTCTGTGTTTAGCAATTTCCTGTTCTTCCCTATCTTCTTTTCCAGCTGATTCAGAACTGTGGTGACTATCAGAGAGAGTAATGAGGCCCTATACTATGAGTATCAGAGAGAGTAATGGGGCCCTATACTATGAGTATGAGAGAGAGTAATGGGGCCCTATACTATGACTATCAGAGAGAGTAATGGGGCCCTATACTATGACTATCAGAGAGAGTAATGGGGCCCTATACTATGACTATCAGAGAGAGTAATGAGGCCCTATACTATGACTATCAGAGAGAGTAATGGGGCCCTATACTATGACTATCAGAGAGAGTAATGGGGCCCTATACTATGGCTATCAGAGAGAGTAATGAGGCCCTATACTATGACTATCAGAGAGAGTAATGAGGCCCTATACTATGACTATCAAAGAGAGTAATGAGGCCCTATATTATGACTATCAGAGAGAGTAATGAGGCCCTATACTATGACTATCAGAGAGAGTAATGGGGCCCTATACTTGTGGATCTTAGTTGTGACTCCACCACGTTTGAGATAACTGCTACACTCTATCATCACTGTGTATAACAACTGCATTATTGTACAGCTGCCGCCTGCATATTCCATACATAGATAAATGTTTGTACTCATATACGTGTAGATCTGTCATCTCTTGTTCATCCAGTGCCTTTCTCATGCATTGTCTTTTTCCCGCAGTGGTTAACTACTTGTTATTTACATGAACCAGAGACTGTGTGCTCTTGGACAGCTGGAATACAATGTTCAGATGTACATTTAGTTATTTATTATTTATTGACATTTGATTACTGGGAAAGTCCGACTGGGTAGAAACCTTTTTCAGTGGAGGCTTGGGGAGAAAAGCTCCAAATTAATACCAAACATTTTCAAAAAAAAATAATTATACTGTCATCAAAAATAAAACAAAACATATGTAGTTTAAATCATTTTATCAAATTACACATAATATAAAAACATTGGTTAAGAATCAGTACAAGGTATATGGCAATCATTTAATATTTAGAGAAATTTTAGACAGTTCATAAAAAAAAGGTAAGTTAATCTAATACAAACAGGAATTGCAATATGAAGTAAGGGAACAACTGGCTTATGGTGTATTTAGAGAAAATGTCAGGGAAGGGAATTAGATTGCAGTAAGAATAAGTGAAATTGGGAGAGCAGGGATGTTTAAGGAATGAAAGGCTACTTGCTCACATTTAGAAATATAGTTTATCCTGGTTTTGAGCAAGAAGAGAGACAGATTTTAGTTAGGAAGTCTCTCATAGTGGATTTGAAAGGTGGGAGGGAGGGTATAGACCTGATAGATACAGGTAAGAAGTTCCAGGCCTTAGCAACCTTGTACAAGTACAGATAATACCCTGCAGATTTGCTAGGTCTGTATATAGTTGCGTAGAATGTTTTTTGTGCTGTACGGGCAGATGGATACTAGATAATTTTATAGATGGTAAGACATGTATATGTTAGTTGATGTGACAGTTCTATCCAATTTAGGCTTTTCAATGCTATACAGTGGTGGGTTCTGAAAGGGGCATATGCTGCAAATTTAGCAACTTTGTTATAGCATTGTTCAAATTTTTATTTTTGTGAAGCTTGGAGGTTAGAAAGGATGGGAGTGCCATAAGGAAGAGTGGGGAGGAGAAAAGTACTGGCAAGTGAAGTTTTAGTTGTGTAGGTGAGAACGTTTTTGGCTGTGTAAAGCATCCCTAGATTTTGAGGAGTTTTTCTTATACAGTTTTGTATATGCAGATCAAATGTGAGATTATTATCCACTATCACTCCTAATAGTTTGCTATGAGAAGTGACTTCAATGGCTGTATTATCAAGAGAGAGATCTTTAAATTTTATTTCTTACTGAGAGAAGGATTTGCGGAAAAAAAATAGTAGTTTGATTTTTTGGGGGGTAGGGGTTGAACATGATGTTTCAGTGTCTGTTAAAGCTTCCTGAGTATTTTTTGGACATGTACCATGTTGTCAGATGTGCAAATGAGAGTGGAATCATCTAAATATTGTATTAAGGTGGCTTGTTGTTTGGAAGTATATGGGGTTTGATGAAAATGTTAAAGAGGAGGGAACCAAGGATAGAGCCATGTGGTACATTAGTGGTGACTGGAAAGTAAGGAGTGAGGGTGGAGTGCCATTTTACTGACTGATACCTATTAGACAGGTAGTATGTGAACCACAGAAAGATAGGCGATGAAGAGAGAAATGCAGAGCATTTGTTGCAACCTCCCCTCCCCTCCCTGTTCTTCATTGTATCTGTAGCTTGGTCCTTTGGTAGTGCAGCTCCAGCATGGAAGATATCTATCTATCTATCTATCTATCTATCTATCTATCTATCTATCTATCTATCTATCTATCTATATCTATCTATCTGTCTATAACTGTCTATCTATATATATTTATATATATATATCTATACATGTATGTATGCATGTGTGTATCCATATATACACATGCATACATATGTATGTGTGTGTGTGTGTGTGTGTGTGTGTGTGTGTGTGTGTGTGTGTGTGTGCATGTATATGGATTCACTATACAATCTCGAAGTACTGAAATGTCGAATTTCAGTATTTCAAGACTGAATAGTCAAAAACCCGCATACACGAAAATCCACAATCACGAATACCACAACAGCGACCATTCACACACACACACACACACACACACACACACACACACACACACACACACACACACACACACACACACACACACACACAAACCAGGACATAATCGCACACACATACACCTACCTAACTAAACAAACATAACAACACACAGAAACATACCTAACCTACCTATAAGCCGGGGGGCAAGTCCCCCTGCCCCCCCTACACTCCTCTACTTATATATTCTAACTCTGAGGTCGCACTAAACACACAAACACACAAAAAACACTACTGCACACACTCACACACACACTAAAATCCCTACCCAATATCCTCAAACACACAACACTTACCTAAAACCCCAGATAAATCCACAAACTACACTACACATAACGAACGCAACACAACGATAGAGGCGGATTCGACATTTGTGGATTCAACACTTCCGTATTCAGCATAGTGTAGTTTTGAGTAACTGCACTTTCCACTATTCGCTCTCAATGTACTGAAATTCGAGATTTCAGTACGTCGAGATTGTCTAGTGTATCCATGTATATGTATATATATATATATATATATATATATATATATATATATATATATATATATATATATATATATATATATATATATATATATATATATATATATGAATCACCTTCATTTGCCTGACAGTTCATTTGCCCGACAGAAATTTCAGGCAGCCCAATTGCCTGACAGTTCATTTGCCCAACAGTTCATTTGCCTTACAGTTCATTTGCCCGACAATTAGAAAAAAGGTAAATAAAAGGTATATGTCCTTTTCCCCACAGTAGTGCGATCCTGGAGTTAGAATATATAGTTGGGAGGGTGGGGGGGCAAAGCCCCCCCCACCTAATTTGGTTTTATATTGTCCACTTTGGTGTTTTATTGTTCACTCCCTTACTATATATTCTAACTCCAGGATCGCACTACTGTGGGGAAAAGGCCATATACCTTTTATTTGCCTTTTTCTAATTGTTGGGCAAATGAACTGTCAGGCAAATGAACTGTCAGACAAATGGGATGCCTGAAATGTCTGTTGGGCAAATGAATTTTAGGTCAAATGAAGGTGAACCCATATATATATATATATATATATATATATATATATATGCATATATATATATATATATATATATATATATATATATATTTATGGATCTAGGACTTTTGATCGAAAGATCAAATGTCGGAATCTGCAAAGCCGCGGTGGTACAGTGGTAGCGTTGTTGCCTCACAGCAAGAGGTTCTCCTGTTTGATTCTCAGCTGGAATGCATTCTGTGTGGAGTCTGCATGTCCTCCCCACGGTCGAGTGGCCTCCAAAAGACATGCGCAAATAGGTGTACCTTCACTGAAGGTTGGGCATCAGGCTAGCAACTTGGCACCACAAAAATCTACTGCCCATCATTAGCAGACCGAAGTTCTGCTGTGGCGATCCCCCAACTGGGAAAAGCTGAAAAGACAAACAAAACATCAAATGTCGGAATCCATTATCACTGAACATACTTTACCGAAGGTGCTTTCACCGAAAAAATGCTTATGGTAAAGTATGCTTAAAAAAAAAAAACAACATTGAACCTACTTCTATGCAGAGGGACAAGCTCCCATGCACCCCCCCACACCCCCCTACTTTAATATTCTCACTCCGAGGTCACACTACAGTGGTGAAAAGGGAATTTTCCCTTATCCGCACCATAGTATGGCCGGCCCAATGAGCATACTTATCCGAAAGTGCTGCTTCGGTGAACAGCACTTTCGGTTAAGTATGCTTGGTGATTTCTGCTTTGGAGGAAAGTGAATTCGGGGATCTGTACCGATCCCATAGATATATATATATATATATATATATATATATATATATATATATATATATACGTTCCCTACGTTAGTCCAAAAGCTCGGAAGATCGACAATGACATCACTGACGCCAGAAGACTGACTGAGCAGATAATCGACAACTCGGAATCCCGACAGCAAAAACACCGACATGGGAAATGTGTGAGCGTGACTCGGTAAGTGTGCGATAGTGAGGGATTTAGCGTTAGGTTGCAGTAAAGGTGTGTGTGTGTGATAGTGAGAGACTTGAGGGTTAAGGGCGGATTAAGTGAGTTAGGGTAGGGTGTGGGTAAGGTAAATGTGCAACAGTGACGGACCTTAGGGTTAGGGTTTGGGTTAAGGTTAGTGCATAGATAGTTGTGTGTAAGGTGTAGTGTAGGTTTTTAGGTTGTTGGTGTGCTTGTGTTTTGTGTGTGTGTTGTGTGGAACAGTGAACTTTTTGTTTTGTTAACTGTCAGCATTGTGGTTTGTCAGGCATGTGAACTTTCAGGTTTTTGTGGTTTCGTTCTTGTGGTGTCAGTGTTGTGGGTGTCGGTGTTGTGTACTGTCGGTCTAACGTAGGAGACCCATATATATATATATATATATATATATATATATATATATATATATATATTGTAGCATAGAATGTTTATCCTCTTGAGATATGTATAATGTATCTGTATTTTTACTCCCCTGGGAAGGTATTACTGTATTTGCTACAGATTTTATACTCATTTTATCCTGTACTACAAATCTATGCTGCCAACTTAACACTTCTAGCGCATGCATGCTTGACAGAAACTGGCTAATACACTTTGCTGTGAAACAACAATATCTGTTACACTGTACCTACAATTGCCTAGTGTTGGTATAGGGTATCTCTTATTAGTATAGAAGTCAGCTGTGTGCCAGTAGTGTTACTGAGAAGTCTATTTAGATTATTTATGCATTACCTTTACATGGATTTTCTCTTCATAGCAGGAATCATAGTGATCTTTGATGCACAGACTTTGTTTTGTGTTGAACCTTAATAGTAGATCAGTTTATTTGAGGGTACTTCAGTCAGTACAGTATCAGATTTGTAATCTGTGGGTCTATGGTATACGTCTGTGTCTGGAAATATGTCTGTTTGCTTAGATGCACATACAAATACTATCCTCACATAGTAACACCCTGTATCCTTTAATCAACCACTCCTTAATTACATCCCTGTCCTTTTTCTGCTTTATGCCATTTCATACAATACAATGTTAAGACGTTTGTTCAACTTATTTTTCATTTTGCATTCTGTCAATCATTGTATTATGTTCACTTGTATGTACTTACCTCTTGCTTTTTATACTGTATTTTTAAATTCATTGGAATTTGTTTTCCATCTTTTCAAACCATTGTATTATGCTTAGTTCTTTGTTTTTATCTCCTTTTATGCTGAACTTGAAATAGGTCCTGATAGATCAGTATTCCACCGCAGTCAACAAATTAAAAAAAAAAAAACAAACAAGTTATTTAGTAAATATATATTGTATAAAGCCATGTTATTTGAGTAGCTCAGTTACTGCCAATGTGATATTATCACTGCTTTATTATTAGGATTATCTTACATAACAATCAGGAAAAAAAAACATATTTGTTGGCTTTGTTTACGTTAGTTTATGTAAGAAGCTGGGGAAGATAACAACTGTGCTGACAATGACAGTACCATCGATTTGGTAGGCATCTACTCTTATATGTGTTATTTCTGTTGACATCTGCTTATCTGCTAATTGTGCTATTAAAATATATCTTAACTGCAACTAAGGTCAGCCCATATCAGCTCCCAGGTCCCTGTACTGTTCATCTCATGTGGTGGCAGCACAGGGTGCTGCTTCATTAACAAAAAGGCTTAGAAAGAGCAGAGGTTGCAGGCAGAGTTTCTGCCTTCACACAGCACTGTGTTAGGATGTACCACCCACAGAATGTCAAGATGTACCATCCACAGAGTGCTAGCATGGCTAACCACCACTAATATCAAGTAGAGTGCTTTTGTTGCTGCAGTAGCAGCAGCCACTGAGTCCAGAAAATGATAGAATCACTCTGTGCATGATGCCTTGATAGGCAAACACTCCTTGGAGATGTTAGCAACCCTTGCAGTCGCTCTACAGTGCTTCCAGAGAACTGTATTTGCTCTATTGGACATTCTGCAGTGGTTCTTCCTGCCTACCTTTATCAGTGGTGTGGTCAAAGTGTCTGTGTTGGCACAGAAATGAGAAGGAGAAATGGACAGTATGTTTGCATTCCATTTTGGACACACCTCCCCTAAGCAGGGCATGTACATAAGGCATACTTACTCTCCAACCCACCTATTTCATGATGTACTGTTCTGTTCAAATGCTTACAATAATAGCATTGTTTTCTGAAAAAAAAAGTAATTGGTTCTTTACCAGTAAAAAGGCTACCCAGCCACATTCATCTCCCAGATTATTGTCCATGTTGTTTGCTCAGATGTGTTCTTCCTTCTTGGTCCATATTGTTATCTCTCCATATTGTGATATCTTCCACTAATTTTATACCTGTGATTTTTTTAGTATTTGTGCAGACTCCTCGGTCTGTGTTTTGTAGGATGTCTGCCTCCCTGCATGTTGGTAACAATGTAGCTTTCTATTTTCTGAAAGAGGGTTTCCCTGGCCACATTCACTGCATATTGTTTTCCCAGAACACATCTGATCATGTGTACCAAATTACTTCTGTTATAGTGTAGCATGCAGTTTGGTGTACTTTCTGAAACTGTAGTTGATCTAGCCCCATTTTGGAGACATGTTTTATTCACATCAGAGTTTCAGTTGTTTACCTTCCCCATACCTGCATACAAAGATTGTGACTCACATTGTAGACAATGCAGGCTATATATTTTACTGTGCAGTGATGAGGTTGGAATATACAGGTGTGTCACTTTAATGAAACACTTACATGGCCTTTAATTTGATATGCAGCTTATCCTGTCATACTTGTGTTGTGTTGTTAACTTATGCATTATGAGTCTTGCCTGTTTTGCATTCTGTATACATGGTTTAGTGTGAGAGCTACTGCCTTCAGTGGTTCAGTACTGACATGTACCTAATTGGGCTTTCACAGTCTTTCTGAGTGTGTGGGGGGGTGCTCGGTGCTAATGTATATCTTCATAGACATGCTTATTTCCTTCATTTCACCCGCTCTTGCATAGCACACAGTACAGATGATATGGCAAGCAGTACACAGTACAGTTTGCCTGGCACATAACATGCAACTTATATGGCAAATATAACAAGGTGCAACTGCATGGCACAGAACACACATACATGGTTTCAGATTAACCTGTGTATTCTATGCCAGCATGATTAGCTATGATATTGTAAATAAGTTCTTACATGTTGATTTATGGTCTGTTTGTACAGACTATTTAAGGACTTGAGCAGTGCTCCTTTACATTTTAATGGTGCATATTTCTGAAGATGATTCTAACTGCAGACTGTCTCAGGATCAGCTGATTTGCAAATGATGTAATCAAAATGTTGACAGTTACTATATGTTACTGTCAGAGGCTGAAAGACAGGAAGGAACTCGTAAACAGCTGTTGGTTGATTTTCAAAATATGAAATGAAAATTAGAACTAGAACCATTGTAGCAGTTAGGCTAGTCTATAAAAGAGCCTGCTGAAGACACTTATCAGTAGTTGTTGCCAATTAACAGACAGTTACAGTTGTCTGTTGCCAGATGTACTGTGCAGTGAATACCCAAAGGACTCACCAAGAATTGTAAGCCTGTCTTTGCTCTGTTGTAATAATTTATTTTAGTTTAGATCAGGGGCAGTGCTCTTTAGTCAGATAGGAACTTTATAACTAATCAGTTAAAGTTTCTCTAAATGTTGGATTTCTACCCTTCAGTATTGATTTCATTTTCCTGGTGAATGAGTTCTGTTTGTTTATTGGAAATTACGGTTTTAAAAGTTTTAATTATTTTGCTCAGTATTAAATATTTTTATTAATTTACATCATGGCTGGTCAGTCAGTGCTGTCTTTAGTGATTTGAAAGTGTTTATACCTGCTTTCATAACTTTCCAGGCCAGTCTAAAAGCTTGGCTGCTTTAGGTCATTTACTACTATTTGTTTTTATATCTAATTTTTAATAATTGGACACCCCTTTGAAAGGGCATGCACCACTCTGGTTGGTGGCAGTGGGTTACCATATTATTTTGGGGAAGGGACACAGCTAGAAGTCTGTGTCAAGCTTTCCAGAAGTGTTTGGATGTGGGAGATTTACTTTCGTAAAGTGTGTGTATCAGGGGTCTTAAACTAGGACACATTGCTCTGAAGTGTGTAACAAGGACTTACATTTGGGGTGGACAGAAGTATATAGTTCAGTCCCAGGTTATAGAGTGAGTACCTGTTGTGCTTGTAGGGAAAATTGTGAAATGTTGCTCCTGTTTAAGTGACAGTCTCATATTGGAGTCAGTACTGAGGATTGAAGCTCCTTATTTACTGACTCAAGATAGTAAGGGACATCAGATTATTGTTGGCAGTCTGGTGGGGTATTGTCTGGTTGTCACATTATTTAACTGTATTAGAAGTCTATCATCTCATTTTGCTGACAATTAAGTAGAAGCTGTTCTGAGGAATTATGAATCAGGTTACTAACACTTTGCCACAATACTGGTTACATAAGTAAGGTAAAGAACACAGTGATTTGTTAAATGAGAAATGTGCCAGGTTAAGAAGAGCAGAACACTGGTGTTTCTTACTTTAAGAGAAATTAGGTACAAATTATTTAGTATTTGCTTTGGAGTACAATTTGCCAGCAGCCAATACAGGAAGTGCCTGTATAAATTCAGGAGTTGCTAGCCAATGAGAATGATGATAAAGATATTTAGCAACAGGAAATGACATTAGACTCATGGTCTACAGTCATTTTCAAAGCTCAGATCTTTGTTTAGGGACTTAGTCCAGGGGAATATTGAAAGTGGATTTAAAAAATGAGCACCGAATAAAGTGATATCTGGGCTGGTCAGTTCATAAAACTTCAAGGATGCCTCCCTTCTGACTGGTAATGAAAAGCTTAGCAGCCACACTACTATCTACATGAAATAACAGTCACCCACAAATTAGTGAGCAGATGACATATGTAAGGTAAATGCAAGATATGTTGAATTTGCAAGAAACCTCAGCAAATGTAAAAAGGTGAAATTACCTAATTATACATTTGAGAGGGGCACATGTACAGCAATACTTGACCAAGATGGCAGCAAACTGCTGAGCTCCTCACACTACAGACTACACACTAGAAGCAGTACACCACACTTAGAGGGTTTGCACTTATTTCTGGTAAAAAGAATAGGGCAGAGTGATCAGTTCAATTTGGTTTAAAGCAGCATCACTTCCATGAAATAGATGTACGTAAGTCTGTTTTGCAGACTGGCCACATAGCTGGGGCTTTAACCCTTTTTCACTCCAGTCTCTCTCTCTCACACACACACACACACACACACACACACACACACACACACACACACACCAGCTTCCAAGATGCATGTACAGTTTTAAATGTTATGATTTGAAATTAGGGTGAGACAATTTGCACCAGATGACACACGTGGAACTGTTTAACTGGAAGAATAATGAAAATGTATACTACATTTTAGGAGAAAAAATGGGCAAGTTAGATGCTCCTCATTATCTGCTGAAATGTTCTGTGTATTTCTATGTAGTTTTGTATCAGGACTGATATTCACAGTGGCTTGTGCAAATGCAGTTGGGATATTCCTGATACTTATGAATAGTGTAGCAAATGAGCAATTCATACAGGCCATTTACAGTAATGTTAAAGGCCTTAAAAATAATGAGATGCAAATGAGAAATGCTGAAAAGTGCAGTATGCTAAAGAGGTGGTTTTGCAATTCATAATCCAACATCCCTATGGTAAATGTGGTGTTTTGTCTTTGATAATGGAGTTACCATACACAAACTTGCTTGTCCAAGTATGCACACGCACTTCTGTGATACAGAAATGAATTATTTCCCCCAGCAACCCCTTCATTAGTTTGTATTAAGTATGCACAAGCACTAAAATGACACAATCAATTATTTTGCCCAGCGGTCACTTCAGCAGTCTGATCATGTATGCACAAGCACATCACTGATACATAAATTAATTATTTCCACAGTGTCCCATTCAGTAACATTTCCTAGTATGCACAAGCACTAAAATGAAACATTTCCCCAAGTGACCCCTTCAGTAGCATGTCTATGTATGCACAAGAACCAAAATGAAACATTCACCCAAGTGACCCCATCAGTAACATGCCCTACTATGCACATGCACCAAAATTATACATTCACCCATGTGACCCCTTCAGTAACATGCCCTAGTATCCACAATCACTAAAATGAAGCATTTCCTCAAGCGACCACTTTGGTAATATGTCCAGGTATGCACAAGCACTGAAATGAAACATTCCCCCAAGCAATTCCTTCAGTAAAATGTCCAGGTATACAGAAGCACCAGCTAAGCTCCCCTCACATCTCCATGTTCTGACTGAAAACTGCTGCTTTCTGACATACCTTCAGGGTTATTTACACACTTTGTATGCAAATTAGTTCATTATAGAGTCATGTGTTTGAGTCAAACTCATACACATACTTGTAAAGCCCCTTAACAACATAGTAGCTGTCCCCCTATCACTTTTGCTTTAATCATGTTACACATTTATGATAGGGGGCATGTTCACAAAAAGTCATCTGCATTTCTGTAGTCATCTTGAAAGGTCATGATTTCTTGAACTTCATAGTACTGCTCTTAACAGATCACCACTATGAAAATGCAAAGCCCCGGACTATGAATACTCCCCCTGGTCATATAATTATTCCTACCCATGGGATTGAGGACAAGCACTTCAAAGAGAACTGCGTGTGTCATTCTACTAAGTCTTTATACTTATATGGTGAAGATCAACATGCTGTGAACTACCAGTAAGAAGGAAATCTGTCAAAACACAATTTTTATTTCAGTCCTTAAGGAAGACAGAGGGCATATATGTGTGTTAAGTGTTTGCATGTGTTAGTCACTTTAACACAAATGCTACAATTTCAGGAAAACAAACAACACAAAAACATAACAAGAAAAGGCATATGCAGTGCCACACCATATGCTAGTGGGGAATATTGAGGTTAAAAATTAGTCTGGAACTTTTGCAGCACAGAACTTTTTCCACTGGGTTTTACTGTCATGAGTTTAATTTCTGTAAATAGGAGATTAAATAACATAATACCATTTTTAGTAGTGTACATATCCTTCTAGCTAGAGATAACTTTTAACAAAGAATGCTTAAAATCACAGAGCATACAAATGTTGCTTGAAACTTACACCATTATGTATGTACCTTATTCATTGCTGTCTCTGATTTTTGGATGCAAATGAAAGTCTGCACCATGTATAAATGCTTTTCCTATCAACATTTTCCAATAACTATTCCCTTTGTTTTGACACATTGACAGATAATCCATTTTAGGATTAATATGTGGTAAAGTAAATGCTTAGGTAAAAGCATAGGCTAACTCTGCTTGTCTGCCTTGCCTGCTTCTCCTTTTTTTTTTTTATTTCATGGAGGCTTTTGAACATTTAGTAACACAAAAAGGTAAAATGAGTATGCTGGTTTCTTTAGAGTTTCATTCAGCAACCACAGTTTTCATAAGCAGTGCCAATATGTAATTTTCTGTCATTGCCCCAAAAATTTAAGAATGCCAAATCTGAAAACATATGATAATGACTGACTTTTTATAGCACTCTACAGAGGAGGTGACTGACAATGTCTATAATAATTTTCAATGTGCGTACATTTGTATGCATGCCGGTGAGTACGTGTGTGTGAGTGTGCCTGTGTGTGTGTGTGTGTGTGGGGGGGGGGGTGTTCATGCACAGCCACAGAAACTATATTCAAAGCTTTTCTCATAAAAATCAAAAGACATAAAAATGAAAAGCAGTAATTTTCTTGCAGTTGTTGAGTCACTGTGCTGAGGATGTTGCCATGGACTTGGAATGATAAGTACTTTGTATAAAGAAGCATCAGGCCCAGTCAGTACCTTAATTATTTCTAACATCTTCAGTCTTCATAATACTCTGTTGGTTCGTATTTGTTTTAGCCTACCTATTTCAAAATTAGCTTCCCACTCACAATAAATTATATTTCAGATGTCATAAAAATGAACAGTAGAAGCACCCATTCCAACAGGAAAACCTGGTAACCTGACATTGTAGAAAAGACACTGACAGGTCAATAGAGTACAACTATGACTGTAAATCTGACATAAATGTGCATATTCCATGGTGCTGGATATCTTTTTGGCTGAAAAGCTCTCATACTAGTTTCTGTGACACATAACATTTAAAGTATATGCTCATATTTTAATAATCAGATGACAGAAAATTGCACCGAACTCAAATTCTATAACTGGTTCATGCATTAATTTCATCTATATCCAAAAACAGTTCACTTATTTGTGTTTAAATGGCATTCATGCAATAAATTTCTGACCTTCTACTTTCCGCATTAAATGTGTGCTTTTGAATGCGTTTATACATTATTGATTACTTTTTGTTGAGGACTAGCATAATAAAAAAGACTAATCCACTTATAGAAGGGATACGTAAACAACTATAACAGAGTGAAAGTAAAACTATAGGTTGTGCTAATAGTCACAATACAAGTGCACAAGTTAAATGTGATTTAGAGGGATAAACTATATTAGAGGCTTAGTTAAGGGTAGATAACTGTGTTGGCTGTCTGGAGCATAAGATGTTGAGACATAATGGGCAGTTACCAATGGGGTGTTTTTTTCAGTACTGGTATTCTGAAAAGGATAGTGACACTGTATTAGTAATTACAGGTAAAATGCTGAAGCTCTTCTCCTGTGTCCTTAACTTGGAAAATTACCTTTTCTTTTCTTCTTTTTTACTCCTCTACTTAGAGTTGAAGTGGGTGTCAGTTTGGGGAACTACACAAGGTGTTTGATAACCTAGGTATCCCTCTGATCTGTGCTTATTAACAACACTAGGAAAATTATAAAGACCTTCACAGGCAAATGAGTACATAACAAGATGTAAATAAGCAATGAGTGCAAGAGATCTGACTAAACTATGTTAATTATGCCTATTCTCACCTTTGAATTTCAGAGCTGCAATTTGCTATGCAAGTGTGCAGTGCACTCTTGCCTTATAAAAAGCAAATCTGTGCCTTGTCCAGACACTATGCAATCAATAAAGATGTTCAGTTTTCTTAATAGCATTGTTGTATCCTGCTTTAGTTCAGAAAGAGAGACAGTCACAAGATCACATACAAGACTGTCCACTATGTAACTCAGGTAGACTTCCTCCTAGTAAGGAAAGGGCCCTAGGGTTGAATCAATTATTGCAAAGTCATCCGCACTGAAACAGTTGGCCCACAGCATAAACCACTGGTTGCCACAATCAGCTGTAAGGCTCTTAGGTCAACAGAGATCAGGCTGAAGACTTGGAAGTTGACTGGAGAGGAAGGACACATTTTCAAGAAATTATTCAGGGGTCTAGCACCCCAAGGAGTGGAGGAAATAAGTAGAGTTGAAGAAGAATGGCAGCACCTTGAGACAGCATGTGTGAGGACTACAGAACAGATATGTGGCCAAACCAGATATGGAAATAAGATACATAAGGAAATATGATGGTGGAATGCAGAAGTCCAGTAAATCATCAAAAGAAAGAAGGTGTGCAGAAAAAAAGTGGGAGATAGAAAAGACTGACCAGGCTAGGAAGGAATACTGGTTGGCTAGTAAAAAAGCTAAGAGAAGAGTTGCAATAGGAAAGAAAAGGACATTAGAGGCAGTCTACCAGCTTATGAAAAGTGACTCGGTAGGTGGTATAAAGAACTATATCAGGTTGCAGGGCAAAGACAGAAAGATAAAGAAGATAGTTAGACACCCTTCATAAGGGATGCCAGCAACAACCTGCTCACCAGTCCACAGGACATCAAAGGCAGATGGAAGGGGTATTTCCAGCAAATTCTGAATGAAGAAAACCCCAGAGAAGTGGGACTGCCCCCAAAACAGCCTACTATGAGAGAAGAAGAGGAGCCCACCCTAGAAGAAGTAAGAATAGCACTAAGGAAAATGAAGTCAGGGAAAGCAGCGGGCTCAGATGAAGTCACAGCAGATATGATAAAGATGCTCGGTGAGAGAGGGAAGAAATTGCTCCTGATGGTAATCATAGTAGTGCGGAGAGAAAGGTGTATCTTAGATGGCTGGAGAAAAAGTATACTTGTGCCAGTGCACAAGAACAAAGGGGATATCCACAACTGTGGGCCGTACAGAGTCATCACACTCCTGTCATGTTGCATGAAAGTTCTGGAGAGGGTGATTGATAAATGGATATGCAGAGTAGTAGAATGCAAGATGGGAGATGAGAAGTTCGGATTCAGATCAGGATGCAGCACAACTGACCCAATGTTTGCAGTGAGACAGATAGTTGAGAAGAAACTAGAGATGAGGAAAGAGTCCAACTGGCCATTCCTAGATTTAGAGGAAGCATATGACATGGGAAAAAGAATGTTGATTTGGGCAGTACTGCGGTGGTTCATAGTTCCAGAAACATTGGAAGAATTAGTGCAGGCTATGTACAAGGATGCAATGACTCAAGTAAAATCAGTGTTCAGTGTCCCAGAGGGGTTCCCATTGGGAGTGGGTGTGCACCAGGGCCCACTGCTGTTCATACTGGTGATGGAATACATTAGCAAACAGGTTGTCCGGGACAGATCAACAAAGCTGCTGTATGCAGATTATGTGGCATTGCAGGCAGACTCTGAGCAAGAACTTCAGCAAAGGACAGGGGAATGGAATACAAAAATGAAGGCCCATTGGATGAAACTAAGCACAGATAAGACAGTGGTAATGGCAGCAAATTGGGGAAATCAGAAGAAGCTGAGAATTGAGATAGAAGGGAAGATAGTGGAACAGGTAAATAGCTTCAAGTATCTGGAAGGATTGGTTGAGGAGAAGGGAAGTCTGTATGAAGAGGTTAAAGCTAGAATCAGAGAGGTTGCAGCCAACTGGCACAGAGTATCAGGTGTAGTCTATGACAGAAGAATTCCAAAAAAAGCTGAAAAGTAAGGAGTACAAGACAGTGTTACAGTACTACTGTATGGTACAGAAACCTGGGCAGTAAAGGTAGAGCAGAGGAGGAAGCTAGAGGTGATGGAAATGAAGTGCCTGAGAAGCATGGTAGGATGCACTGTGGGACAGATGTAGAGATAAGGACATAAGAACAGAAGCCAAGGTAGCTCCAATTGCAAAAAAAGATCAAAGAAAACAGAGTACTGTGGACTGGACACATGCAGAAAAGCAGAAGACAATCTGTTGAAGAAGATATGGGACAGACAGGAAGAAGGTAAGAGGAAAGGAGGATGTCCAGCAAAGAGGTGGATGGATTGTGTGAAAGAAGATTTGAGCAGTCAGGCAGGAGTGTGGCACTGAATCGAGACAGATGGCAACAGTTAGCACGATACCTCGATCCCCATGTAGAAAATGGGGAAAAAGGGGGCAGTTGATGATGATGATGTTGTATCCTGCTTTGATCTGCTTGCTTTTGTCATACTAGAACCCAGTGTGACAAATGGTACTTGATAGTACAGAGAAGGAGATACAGACAAAGAATTACACATTTCAACTTAAAGGTGCAAGAACTGCTTGACACGTTTTCCATGGACAGCAAGATTATAAGTGCTTTGGGGAACTTGTACAGTGCACAAATGGAAACTAGGGGAATGTGTGGCTTTCCTGCTTCTGTAGATACCAAGTTATATAGCCCTCATTATACTTGCCACAGGGGTCTTTCAGAGACAGACTGAGACATGTTGGGCATCTTACAAGTTTCTACCTTGAGAATAGTGCAGCACTTCCTTCTTAATACTCTTGGTTCATGTGGATGAGCAAATTTATTTTGCAGTGTCACTACATGACCAAGCCAGTACAATGCTATATTTTGTGGAATGGCATTAGTTTTTCTAAAAGCTAATTTTTATTGTTTGGATAAGTCCGGTTTGGCTATTCAGTATAACCCTGCTACTGCTTATGGAATGTTCACTGCTTTTTGCGTAATGTGATTATGCATCTGTCTGGTGCGCAAATGCCACAGGTAGTTACTGATAGCAGTAGTGTAGCTCCAGCCATAATTATTTCCACCTTCATTCATATATTATAAGCAACTGGTTGCTAATTGATGATGTTGCATATTGCAGCATTATCAATAAGCAATCAATTGTGTATAAAACATGGATGTTATTTTATTGGTAATGCTTCCAACTTATTTCACCACATGTCATATCTACCTGAATATATCCTTCCTAAAATGAAAAAAGAAAAGAAAAACTGCAAAGTTGCCATAGCAACAACATTCTTGACCAATAATTAGTTCAAAAGTACTGCAGTTGGAGCAGAGGAGTAAGGTTTTGGGTTATTAACAAGCTATTTTCTGTGATACCAGGGGTTTGAGTCCCTCAGCATTCATTTTCCTACTGTGAGACATTGAGCAAGTGACTTAATTAAGGGTAATTGGTAGTTTGGGCTAGGCTCATTAGTGATGCTCTAGACTGCATGCCTAGTAACTATGTATAAACCTATAACAGTTCTGTGACTCTTCACCACTGAAGTACATGGTACTCTTGTTAGGATTGACTGCAGAAGCTGGGAAATGTTTTTAATCATTTTATTTAATCTGTAATAGAGTCACTCTTTGTTAAATAACATCACAACATCATCACTATATTTATCATTGCACCACGTCATGTAGGAGGATATGTACAAGGGGAGATTGAAATAAAAGAATTACACCTTATTGGTCTTCATTAACGTGTATTACACAGTCATACTAAGTGAAAACCCCATGTAAACCACATTTGCTGCTTAGAGGAAAGTGATGGAAACAAAACATTCACTTAAAATAAATTTAATGCAGTAACTGTTACACTGTCATTTTTAGATGTCTTCTAAAAATTAACCCATTCAGTGTTCAATAAAATGAATAACAAATGCAGTTCATTTTCTTTGCTGACTGCATCGACATGAGTGAAGATGAATTGGATAACTGTCCTCATTGTTATATTTGATCTTTTAGTGACAGTACAGAATTAAATGTAGAACATCGCATTCAGACAATACAAGGCAAATGATGGGGGATAACCTGACCAGTCAAGCAAATCCTACTGTACTTATCAGTTTGCTACCAATTACAGAGAAATACAAAATTAAAATAAAAAAATCACTCATAACCTACATTTGATAATGTTTACTATACATACAGATGCAATGATTTTAATCATTTTTAATTTTAATTACTCCATGTTCTGCTTTGTTTTCCTGTTCTGCAGGGCTGGATGAAATACAATTGAGCTGCCACCTCCTCCATCGAAGGAGACAGGTAAGGTTGACCCCACCCCCTCCCATACCCCCTGACCCACACTGAGTTACATAATACATACAAGGTTCCTCTGAAACTTATGAACAAAGGCAGAAACTGCACACATGCAAAGCATACCTCTCACCCTCTTAGAGCAAAAAAATCTGGACAAAGCCAAAAATGATGGGGGAAAATAGGGACAGATTTTAAATATTGCCCTTACAAACTTAGAAAGTTGATAGAATCATTGGTTTTGCAATAGCATGAATTTTCCGAAGGATGTGAAGTCTTAAACTCAAATGTTTGTCATTATTTAATGACTTCAATCCTCAGATATTTGCCAGAAAGGGACAAATTTTAGGAGGAACACACCAAAAATACGAGGCAGAAACCTGTACAGTTGAGAGGTATGATGCAAAGGATATACATATTCTTGCATAGGTCATATCTGGTTTTGCATGGTTTCAGCTCTGTACAACTTATCTGGGTGTTTTTTCACAGGCTTCACAAGTTTGAAAATCAATACTACTTATCTGGATTTACTACATTTCATATATGTGAAGAGTCACAATTTGCACATTCACTTTGCACATTTGTGAAAAACAGGGCTATGAATACCACACTTCATCCATCAAGCAAGAAAAGTGCAGATACTATTTCTGGTAGCTATGGAAACTTTGGAAGCATTTTTGTCTATATGGATTCTAGCTCTTCACAGTAAAACATCAAGGAGTGCTGATGAAACATCTCTTTTCACACTTTCTAGCATGTGATTACGTGTCATACAGTAGCAAAACAGATATGAATGTTTGGCCATTTATGAAAGGTGTCTTAAACTACAGCTACACCCAGAACAAAAACAACAATCAAAATATCATATTATATTTTATGTATCAGTATGTTTGTGTGCTTTTGTTAGTAGTTATGATGGTGGGGTGATTTTCCACCATAAAACAATAAAGCATACCATACATGTATAAAAACAGGACAAAACTTTTAATCTAAACCATTCCTTTGCATCATATCTTTTTAATATTTTTCAATATATATATACTATCAACAAAATTCTGGTGGGGGATAAGAAGGAGAGGAGTGGTAACTGAGGCCAATTATCTAAGAGGTAATGCATCAAAACTTGGGTACAGATGGACTTATGAAAAAGAGAGATAATTCTCTCCAAAAGAGTGGGATGATATTCTTAAAAGGACAAATTGCATTTTGCACCTTCAATGTATATGTATATTTTATTTTTATTTTATTTTTTTAATTTTTTAATTTATTTTAGATTTGTTGACTGGGTTAGTCTAACTGGATACATGTCCATTTTCAGTAGAGGCCCAGGGAGATAAGCTCCAAAAACACACAATTACAAAAATGTTGGTACAGTACAATAATGTAATAAATGATAATAGTAAAATACCTTACTTACTAACAATCTTAGCATGAACACTAAATAAAACTTTATGCATTAGAATGATGTTTCTATATACATTAGCTTAAATTGCAAGATCATGGTCTCTTTGGTTATTAAGGAGAAAGACTGGAGTTAATACAGAAGAATTAAAGCAGAGTAGTATCCAATAAATATGTATATGTATATTTACTTTTTGTCTTGTTCTTAATAGTTGCATCTATGTCATTTGTCTTGTTCTTAGTAGTTGTATGTATGTATGTCATTTATGTAATTCATACTTGAAGAGTCACTGAAACTGGAGTCAATTTCCTTATATGCGTGCATACTTGGCCAATAAATATGATTCTGATTCTGAATAGTCTAATATTGCTGTTCACATTTTCTTTATAAGTGGTGTAAAACTCTTAAGCACATATATAAAATCCGAAAAGTGAGGTCTGCAGCAATTATTATTGTGAAATGTTATGTCAAACATTTTGGAGTTCAAAAAAAGACAAAAGTCAAGCTGTAGGTTTCAATAAAGGCTGTCCTCCTCTATGCCAAAAAAACGAACTGGCCACGTAATTTTCAAACACCAAACACTTTAATCTCCACACCAACACAGAACACAGAAACAGTGTAACGATGAATTAAGATTGAGCGGCTGCCTCATATATCGTGAGACTTCTTCAGAATCTACAGGTCTGCACTTAAACTACAATATATATACACTATCTAATACAATAATTACTTAATTACTTAATTGATATTATAAATTTCAATTATTCCTAGATAATTTACTAACTGCTGTGTATACATAATAAAAAATGACATGGAAACCACAATTCACAAACTGTAATACATGTATATTAATAGATGAATAAATAGTGAACATTTGAACAACCATCAATATAATTTATAATTAATCAAATAAGTAAATACTTAAGATATATAAAACACCTATTACAGTACATACAGTTAAAACCAATTAAAAAAAACTGTTAAAAACAACAATAAATATATTGAATGTGGGCAAAAATCAATGTTGAAAACATATAAAAACCCCTAATGAAATATATAGTTAAATAATGAACCAACTGTCCTATGAACAAAAAATGTATATATACATGTAAGCCTATCCAATCTTTATATAAAACCACTTGCTGGTGTTATGTTACTCCGTATATATGTATATGAAAAACTAATAATTATGTAATTGTATATAAATATATAAAATTAAATACATAATTAATAATTGTATATTCCATAACAGACATCAAAAATCATTTAAGAAAAGGAATTACTAATATTAAGTGGTTAAAAGGTGTATTAACAGTAATATTAAAATATGCTCCACTGTACTTTACTCTTTCCCCTCAGGCTATGGCTGTATGGTAATGGTGAACTGCGACCTAAACATCAAGAGAACTGTAATAATGGATCATTTCTGTTTCCTACCATAATTAGATGCTATCATTTTTAAGGCAGGTTTTATCGAAATATGATCGTTCATACCTGGATATTTTAACATTTTGGAGTTGTTCAGTAGTTCAGGATATATAGGTCAAATGTATCAGTAAATGGGAGATGAGTTTTGAAAAGGCAGTCCATGTGGTTTGGAAAATGTTACCAATGTGAGAGGAAACAGATGGACAAGAAGAAGAGGAAAAGTTAAAATTATAAACCTCATTTCTTCATCATCTTGAGAAACATGCACTATAAATCTTACCTTTGGTCAATGTATTGTGTTCTGTACCTGAAATGAGCCTGAAATAAGGCCTCAGTGTAACATTTCTCTACCCCAGTTTACAAATCTAAATGAATAAATCAATCTTAAGTGGGGGGTAAAGAGATTTGATTGCAAGAAGTTTTGAAGATGAGATAGTGAGAAAGGACAGTTTGATCAAGTACAATAATTTGAAAATATACAGAAGAGACAGCTTATTAAGGAGTCAGAGTGCAAATGCATTACAGAAAACAAAAAACAGATTAAACAAATTAAGAAGTTTCTATCTAAAAGGAATGGCAATTTGACCGGATTATGCTCAGGGCACAAATTATGATGGCGCCATAAAGTGGGAATACTAAGGGTGCGGTGTGATATCTCCTTCAGTTTATTTTATATTTTACAAATTATTTTGCATTTCAATCTGATTAAGATGGAGAGATACAAAAGTAAGACATTAAAAGTGCTGATAAAATATCTCTTCCCACACTTTCCAGCATGTGATTATGTGTCATACAGTAGGAAAACACATGTGAATGTGTAGCCATGTAACTACTCATATAGTAAAAGTGGAGGGAATTCAATAAAGCCAACATGGATGGATTTTCCATGTAGGCATAGTGGCACTGAGGTAACATGGAATTAAGGCTCTGCGCAATCCAGTAAACAGAGCAGAGGGGCATGCATGAGCTTGCAGACACAGACGTGTCCATGGCATACAAATCACCTCATAAGCACATGAATTGCATGCAAATGAGGGTGCTGGAGCAATCTAGGAAGCAGACAGGCAGTCCTGCAGACCCCGTGCTGGTGTCTGAAGTGTACATGGAAAATATCCGCGTTAAAAAAATACAAATGGAACAGGGGCTGTAAAAGCCCATTTAGAAGGTCAGGAAGTGCATAACAGGCATAGTTATGTACAAAACTATGCCCTGTGTATCCAAAAACTTATGCAAAATTATTTAATAAATCATTTTTTTAAACCTGTATTACATTTGCACAGTGTGCAGCAGTGCACAAACGTGCCATTATGCAAAAAAAAAAAAAATTTAAAAGTATAAAAAGTAAAAATAAGAAATATGTGAGGATAATGCATTATAGGGTTCTGCGTGCAGTATGTACAATGGTAGATTTCAGTGGGTGCTAAGGAGGCAGATCCTGGAATAGTGAAGTATCCAGGTTGTGTGCAAGGATCTCTATGCAAATGAGCTGGGGTTACTGAATAGCAAAAGTGGGCAACTGTGTCCGCAGACAAAATTTTTATAGCACCAGAACCATATTGGTGTCCACAGCTGGCATCAAAAGGGAGGTGTCACTATATGTTTAAGTGGATTAGAGCTCAGCAGTGCCCGTTTGTGTGGCTCACTGCTCAGCTAAGTAGGGGTGTGTGTCCAGTTTTGCTAAGCTTTGTTTAGCTGCGGGCACATTTTTTAGCTGAAGCATGCACATGCATGGGGATGTGTCCAGACTCCTGAGCAGTGTTTATAGCAGCACCGCAGATTTGCTTTGCTCAGTGCTTAGCAGGGAAGGCAGTTAAAAAAAAAAAAGAAAATTGCCTGGGAAAGCCAGTCATGTACAAAATACTAATAACCCCTGTCCTACTTATACTGGCCCCTTCAAACCCCTCACTGATGTACCTGGCAGGTGGACTGCATCATAGTTAGCCAATCACACAGGCTGCATCTGCAGCAGAGCACTATAAAGTATGCATACACCCTGCAATCTGATTTCCCCCACACTCTGCAACCATTGGAGTACAGACTTGGGAATTTTAACTGACAGAATGCTAGGGGCTGTTGCTGCTCTGCTAAATCTGTATGTGTTGGAGGCTGAGGTCAGTGCTGATGCTGCCACTGATAATAGGCCTAGACTGAGAAGGAGAAGAGTGTTCAGGCCGAGAGTAACCTTCCAGGAGTTACATGAGCTGGAGATTGTAGAGCAATACAGGGTGGACAGGAACATACTACAAGAACTCACCGAGCTCTGCTACCCTCAGCTCAGACCCAGAGCCAACAGATGGGAGACAAAGGTATGTGTAGCCCTTAGGATACTAGCTACAGGTATTTTCCAAAGACCAACTGGTGACATGATGGGGGTCTCATAGGCATCTGCATCCAGGGTACTCTACCAGTTCCTGACTGCCACGCAAACACATGCCAGTGAGCACATTTATTTACCCTGCACCCCTGAGGAGAGGGCCAGCACTATGTGTTTCTTCTACCATATAGCACACTACCCTGAGGTATTGAGTGCCATGGACTGTACTCATGTACACATTAAAGCACCACCCAATGAGGAGGTTAGAGTCTACATCAACCACAAGGAGTATCACTCCATCAACTGCCAGGTCGTGTGCAATGCCCAGGGCATCATCATGAATGTGTGTGCTGGAGGCCCTGGCAGTTATCACTTCTCCCATATCTGGCACACATCACAGCTGTACCAGATGTTTGCCAGGGGGGCATAGCCAGCCTTAGACATAGGCCAACTTGGTGGCCACCTAGGGCACCGCTCTAGCAAGTGCACTTTTCCAGTATTTATTTGATGTAGGTAGACCAGGATGGGGGCACTGGGTGATGTGGTGGAGGGCACCATGGAGCCCTTTTGCATAGGGCACCATTTGACCTAAGGCCGCTCCTGTAGGGGGGACATCCCATATGGCCATCTACTGAGGGATGCACTGGAACCATGGATGATGACACCCATCAGAAATACACAAATACCTACCAAAAATGCCATAATGAGGCAAACGGACAAACTAGGAACATCATAGAGCATGTGTTTGGGCTGCTGAAGTCATGGTTCCAGTGCCTCAATATATCTGGTGGAGCCCTGCAGTACTCTCCAGCCACATATGCACAGATGTTCACAGTATGTGCCATGCTACACAATATGATCCTGCAGAAACAGCTGCGGCAGGATCATTACAGAGAAGGGACACAGCCCCACACCAGTGCCCACGTCCCCACAGCCACACCCACAATGGAACTTGGAGGAGGAAGCCCCTAAGGCTGTCCCTGTAGGCAGACATTGGTGTGTCCAGTATGCCCTGGCCTTGGCAAAGAGGCAAATCATAGCACATACACTGACCACCTAGTGTCCTAGGGACTGACTCCTCACTCAGACTTGCATACATAGTAAAAAAGATGCCAGTCACAGCACACAACCTTTACCTTACCATGTATTGGCTGTTTACTGTGTGCATCAGACAGATTCAGCCCTGAAACATAGGTATCTCAACTGCTGCATGCACAAGGTAAGTCACTCTCTTTTACAACAAATGCACAGGGTACTAGACTATGGTAGCATATTAATGGACCTGCTGCATTTATGCAAAGGAATAGAGTGGGAAACTGGGCTACTTGCAGAGAACTAACAGCTGTGTGGGACAGCAGGTACTCTGTCCAATAGTGACTGCCCCATAATATGCAGTAGGTCACAAGGTAGCAAAATCCACTACAGTATGTAAGGGAATTGCCAAACAGTGAGGTCATAGGACAGATTAATGACTCTCAGGGCTACAGTCCCCTACCCCAAACACATCAGTGTTCACATACAACTGCAGTAACAGAGTATGTTTGCAAGGCTATATCAACAGACCACACACTCCCAGGGCTGTCCTTAACAACCTGGCTGCATGTCCTATTTTCCATAATATGCAGGGGACAAAGTGTATATGCCTGTCTGCTGTTGATAGTGTTAGGAATTAAGCTTCACTTTCTTGTGACTGGTGTGGCTCAGTGGATTAAGTACATTAGTATAGTTGATGGTGTTCATGGTTTGAAGCTGGCTACACCTACAATTTTGCGTGTGAGTGTCAATATGTCAGAATCTGTTACTGCAAGAAACCTGGACCAAGCCAGAGATGATGGAGGGACAGAGGGCCAAACCTACAGTCATTATACATGCTCAGAGTAAACTAGTAGGTGGCTAGTATAACAGCAGGTTGTAACAAGTCAGAGTAGCAGCAGAATGTAAAGGCCATCATGTAACTGTCAGTACAGACAAAAATTCAGTGGGCACCATTTAGTGGTATATTATCAGAAAAATGCAACTGTCAGAGGAGCAGAGCAGACTTATGGGGTGGAACGCCGGACATCCTGCAACATATGTACAGTCAGAGGTGTGAAGACTGTAAACCTGTGTATGATGTTACATTATATACCCCAGTCACAGCATACCTACAACCACTTAGAGCAGGAAATATGGACAAAGCCATGAACAAGAGTGGGACAAAGGGCAAAATATAAGGAGAAGGATTAACTAGTGGCCAGACAAATGTAGAAAGTGCAGAGAGTAACAGGTTGTGCAGTACCATGTGTTCCCTGGTGTGTATGGAGTCAGCAGCTCAAATATCTGTCAGCAGTTCCTAGTGTCAATCTATAATGATTTTTCAATGATGTACCAGAAAATCACAATGATATGTAAAACGTACCATACATATGATGCAAAACCCTCTACAGTCTATTACAGTCTGTACAGTCGCAAGGTATGAGTCATATATTACATTCAGCACACAGCTGGGGAATCCCTTGGACATAATATCAGGGAAGTGCTGGACTGTTGAATCAGGTGCAGCAATCAATTGGCTGTAGCACACAAAGTCCTGGACTGGAGTACAGGTAAACCTGGCCTGGAGTCACTGTGTAAATACGGACAGTCACAATGGGCATGCTCCTATGCTTGGTAATTTCAGCTCATGTCTGATGCCTCATCTGCCTAAAGAACTGAGATGTGAAAATATCTCTGTGCATACAGACAGCTATGTATATGTATCTGTATCTCCCTATGCCCCTTAGACATGATTACTGTTATCTATCAGTATGTGGTGCATATGCGTGTGTATCTATATATATATATATATATATATATATATATATATATATATATATATATATATATATATATATATATATATATATATATATATATATATATATATATATATATATATATCTACAGGCCATATTGTCTCTAGCCAATTCTCCAATTCTCCACCTAGCAAACTGCAAATGTCCAGAACTGGCAAAAGTGGTACCTGTACAAACATAGTATGGGTTTTAACAGGTACCCCACTGCTACGACACTTGATACAATAACAGCATAGCAGACCACACAGTAACTGGTGGTGTGCACAACTAGTATGATGAGCTGTACTGTATAATCATAGGTAGGTAGGGGATCTACTCTCACATCAGCTAACTTGTGTGAGTATGCAGATATTTCTCATACAGCAGTATAGACATGCACATCCCGCCTATGTCTGTGCAATGGTTAATCATTTTTTGGCATTGTGACTATCATCCTCCACAGCACTTCCCTCCCTGTCAACAGCTGCTGATGTGATCCACCTTAACAGCACTACCAGACACTCACAAAACAAATAAGCTTCATGGCGCGTGCAATAAGAACTAAGTGCTCCAGTCTATACTACTAGATAGGTAGGGGTTCTAATCTTTATAAGGGCCACTCCGTGAGTGTGTGTGTGTAACTGTATCCCCTTGCAGCAGTGTGTGTATCTGTGTAATGGTTATACATTTTAAGGTCCCATGTCTACCTGTCAACCCCCCCATTGGCCTCTTTTACAAGGCCTGCTGATGTCATCCACCTTAACAGCACTGGCAGATACTCTCAAAACAAATAAGTTCAGTGGCAGATGCGATAAGTACTTAGTGCTCCAGTCTATACTACTAGATAGGCAGGGGCCCTAATTTCAATAAGAGGAACTCTGTGACTGTGTGTGTGTGTGTGTGTGTGTGTGTGTGTGTGTGTGTGTGTGTGTGTGTGTGTGTGTGTGTGTGTGTGTGTGTGTGTGTGTGTGTGTGTGTGTGTGTGTGTGTGTGTGTGTGTGTGTGTAAATGTATTCCCTTGCCACAGTGAGCCTGTCTTGCCTATGTGTGTGCAATGGTTATACATTTTAAGGCCTTGTGAGTAGCTGCTGACTCTAAATAGCCCACATCTACCTAGACATAAATGCTATCTGCCACCATGCACATATACAGCTGTACCTTGCTGATGTCATATTTCCACTTTCCTGGTATGCAATCCTGAGCTGCTGTATTGCCGCCAAGTTCCTACAGCATAGACACTCAGGCCCTGGAACAGAAAAATACAAAGTTCTGAGAGACACCTGTCAGTCTGCAACACTACTGCCAATCTAACATCGTGCAACAAAGGTACAAGCAGTTTGATGTGTACTCATGACACATGCCAGTACACACCTGCTATGGCATAACACTACCACACTACAAAATGTCATGTAATGTAATCAAGTCACCCTGTGCATCAGGCACACATTTGCATGTCCCTGCATCAATGGTATGGATGGCAGGGATGTGGCACAGGTATCATCACATGCACAGGGTGTGGTGTGGTGGTGCCAGAGGCCTAGGCTATGCCAAACAGTTGTCATCATGTGTGTGAGTCAGGAAGGGGTGCTGGTCAGTTAGGCCATGGAGAGGTGCTGTGTGTGTCTGCTGGTGCCTGCATGTGACAGTGAGTTTTGAGTGTGTATGCATATGCAGTCAAGCCATGTGCTAGCCCTACATGTGGGTATGTTAGACAGCTGTGGACCATACATGGTAGAATGTATAGTTCACCATCTCTTGCCATGAACTCGGGAACTGACTCTGCCAGGAGTGGCACTGACACTGGCACTACCATGCTAATGGTCAAATGTGGTACTAGTCACTGACAGTGACTGATGTCTGCTGGGCCCGTGTCCCTCATGGGACCACCCAGGACCACATGACCATTGCCTGCCACATCGTGTTGTGGGCAGCACCCTCCCTTTTGAAGTGCTGGAGGAACTTCCACTATGGGAGTGTGAGTGTGCATGGCCATGCAGAGTCCCACCAGATGTTGTTGCTGACCTATGTCCACATGTCTAACGCCCTACTCCCACCACATTTTCTAGCACAGACAATATGTGGTCAAGGACTGACAATGTCTCAGTCTGTCTGTCCACTATATCAGTGAAATGATGCATGGCATCACCAATGTGGTGGAGGGAGTCACAGGTGTCAGACAGTGATGCATCCATGATCCTGAGCATCTGTCTGGTGTTGCATTTGAAATGTGCCTGTGCTTCCATGATGGACCGAAACATGGATCAAGTTACCCATGATATGACACCTGTGACAGGTGGTGGATGGGCAGCAGTCCTCCTTTGAGCACCCCTATCTATCTGCCCATGTGGGACCTTGCCAGCTCTCTGGCTATGGCCAGTGTCTAAACTCACTGATGCCATAGCTACCACACTCTGACTGTCCGATATCTGTGGCCACAGCACACTGGGTATGTGTGGGCATACTGACTACGTGCAGGGACACTGGGGGAGGAAGTGGGATGTCAACCCATGGGGCAGATTCAGCCCCCAACAACCCCACCCTTGCCTCACTATGGCCACCATCATAATCAGAGTCTGACGAGACTCTGACATCAGGTTATGAGGGGGGCACACTCCAACCCCCTTGGTCACCTGTGAGGAGGGAGACAAAATAAGCACATTACTACCTGCACTATTATGTATGGTAATCCACACACATACACAAACAGGTGAGCCACAACTGTGTTGCACATACCATTCTTATTTCCAATCCCATGCACAACACACAGGATACAACATACACAAACAAGACAGACCCTTTATAACATGCACTACAGCTACATCTGGATAATGTTGATAGTACTATACATCCGTGCAATAAGCAATATGTCAGTGAATGTGATAGACCTACACCTAATACAGAGTGCACCTGTCTTGAGCATACTAAGCCTGTTCTAGTGTCACTGCCTCAGGTATGTACCATCTCCATATTGTGAGTGAAGAGGCATCTGTGAGTGATTGCCTCCTGTATATCAGACTGCATAGACCTCCTCAAAAATAATTTCATATGTGTTACTGCTCCTGCAAATACACAACTGTGATTACCCATTCAAAGCACATCAGTTAACCCCTCTGAAATGTAACATACAAGTATTGTACTCTGGCTAAGTATAACAGCTGTGCCTAGGGCAAAATGTCAGCCATTAACATTCTTAGGGTATATATAAGCTGCACAACAAAAGTAGCACACTTACCAGGTACAAAACCGTGGACTCTGGCCACACCTGACATACCTATGGAAATGTGAGGGAGATGTATTGTCAGCAATAACAAATGTGGCATTCTTACAGGGTAATATGTCTGTAATTCAACATGTACAGTAGTTAATGTGATACTGCCTACATTGATGACATTTTGAGTATGTGTGCACAACTGTGCATTAAAACCAAACCACCTGCCCAATGCAGATACACCTGACACTTGTGTACTGGTATGCAGAGGCTGCGACAGTGGCTGATACAGTATTACACTGATGAACACAGGAAGCTAACCTGAACGCTCCTCTGCTGTGGATCCTCTGGCACCCACCTCCATGATGTATGAAGCAATGGATGCTTGTGAGCTGGTGGTTGTTCCCAGGTTTCTCAGGAATTCCTCTGTGGTTGAGAGTGGTAGTTCCACTGCAGGCCCTCCACTAGTGGCAGCACAGTCCCTGGATAGAGTGGCAGCCCTTTGCCATGAGGCATTGACCATATCTATGGCCCAGTATCAGACCCGCTCATAGGTTCTGTTCTGTAGCCCTACATTGCTGACTGCTGTGATGAGGTCTGCCCACAGTGCTGCACGTTGGTCATGATTGCGGCAAGTCCTGGACAGCAGAATGTCATGATGCAGTCTGAGGCCATCCAGGATGACATTATTTTCAGCCTCTGAAAATGGTGGGTACTTTCTTCTATACATTCTTTCTGAAAGACAATAGGAGGAACACATCACAGGACCAGATATGTTGATATCCACTATGTGCAGACCCTGCACATCCAAATTTCTACTGCTACCTCCCACACCATATCACGCAATCTATTAACGCATTATGTATGTTGCTATCACCAACATAATAGCAATACCGTTTATGTCCCTGTGTGCCATGACAGAATGTGCTGTATGTCTCCACACTCATCAATGCTGTCTACTGTGGTGTGAACCCTGTGGGCAAAGCCCCACTACTATGTCATACGGCCACTGTCAGACACATAAGTGTGTGTCATTACATGTATGTGGAGACAATCCAGCAACATCACTGTGCCACAATGACAGACAGCAATGCAAACCTGCTGTAATCAATCCTCCCTGTAGGTGTCATACCTCTCCAGTACACAGATGTTTGGCAAATGTGTACTGATGCCTGATGTATGTTGTGCTTTTGGCAGACACCTGTGGACATCTGGCAGGTGGTTGGCCAACAATTGATGGTTGTTCCCAGAATATGATGGATCTGGCTGTCAGACTCCAGAACCCTAAGAAAACAGTTATACTACAGTAATATCAGTCACTCTATTCATACTCTTCCTTTGTATGACCAATATGTACACTCTGTTGCTGAGGTTTGGCCTGTGTCCCCCCAGTAATGCTGGCTATGACCTGACTTCCTGTTGTAGAGGGCTGCCAGGTATGCTAGCCATAGCTCTCAAGCAATGACATATGAATGTCAACTTAACTGTGACCTAGCCAGAGTACATCAGAGACAGTCATGGACACCTTTCCAATATCTGACCTATTTCTGTGTGACATTCAAAAGCTGAGAGGTGCTGAATGCCAGTACATCATGTGATATGACAACTCTGTCCCCCTCACTTGCTGACAATATGTCTACCACATAATCCAGTAGAAATTGTACATGTGCCAACCATTGTAGGAGGCAGCAAGTGGGCCACAGCTGTGATGTAATTCACAGCAGGTACAGTTGAGAGGCATGCCCATAGCTGCTGGACAACAGAGTATCCATACATGTCATTCCCAAAGATGTAATACAGGCCTACTGTTGTAATCCCTATTCCCTATAACTGCATCGTCCCATCTGCATCCAATTATATGGAGACTTGTATTACATACCTGTTACAGTAACGTAATCCTTTTGTGAAGAAATCCTGAAGAACAATGCTTGGTAAATCACAGTCTGTCTTGGTATGGCAAGTCATAGACCTGTTTCCCATAGCCAGTTGCTTGCCTTTTGTAGGTAGTGCTCAGTAACAGGTAATTGCCTGTGCATCAAACCGTGGCTCAGACTTGCTAATTGCATTCAGAACAGCTGGGTTCTACTTTCATAAGCCAATGACATAGCATAGCAGTGCAATATTTAAGGCCTTCATGTAGGACTTAGCACTTTTTCTTAGTCTGTGAGATGGACATTAGTGAAGTGTGAAGTCTACAGCATCAGACAGGGTAGGTACTAATACTGTCCACTGTTCAGATTTATGAGGTATGTCCACAGTTTTGCATGCTATGTTTGGCCACTGCCAATTGACTTATTGATTTACTGGAAATTAAGTGTTCAACATTGTGGGTTGATGTCAGTAAGGATTAAGAGACATGTGGGTGTCAAACATCATACCCATCAGAATATGCATGCTGCTGCAGCATCTGGTGATATATCAGCTCTGTATGTTTGTATGGGCAGACTGTGACACATGTCCTTGTTGCTTAACCTTCCCCCCACCCCTTTATGTATGTGTGTCATGTGGATCCCTTCTTCTAGGAGGTTGTTAGGTATGGTCGGTCTGTAGCAGGTAGCGTAACATACAGCTGCATATGTTGTAGCCTGCAGTTGCTGCTTTTTGCCTAGGACACATAGTAGGGAGTGTGAACACGGTGGAGGACAGCAAGCTGTATGTGTTACTGAGGGAACAGTGTCAGCTCTGTCATCACAGCAGAGCCAGGGTGAGAGTATACATAAAAGTCCAGTTAAGGCATGTGCCTAGGGTACATCTGTTATTTAACAGTGCAAGTCAGAGAGTAGTAAGTGACATATAGGTAGGCTATACAAATATGTGCAGTTTGTCCATACCTACAGTCCTTTGACTTGCTAACATGTGCAGCAGTTAATTCAGTAGCAGCAAACTATTTTGGTTAAAATTGCATGACTTAGTCATTATTTGCTGAATTGACAAGAATGTAATTAAAGTAAAACACACTGGATTTGAACCCATAACTGTGGGTGGTAAAATGTACTACATGTACAGCATTTAACAGACTAAGTTACAGCTGTAGCAGGTGTATTTGCATGACATATGTCCATGCATACAGTCTGTGACAGAGTAATTGCATCAGCATGTGTTTTCTGATGGGTATGAGGTGTGACACTCAAATGTCTGTCATGGTTTTCCAACCTCAATCTTTAATGACATGCCAGTACTTTAGCAGACAGTTATGTTTTTCTGAAACCATGCCAAAACTAGGGGGCACAACTGTAGACATTCTGCAACAGTCTGTACAGTTGACAGCTATACCTGCTATCCTAGGCCTCATGTACAGCCATTAATATTTATTTGGCTGTGTACAGGTGTAATGTCTGCATTGTAGTCCCAAGTACACTGCCAATTTCCCCATTATGTGTACTTGCAGTGTGTCAGTGTCAGTCAGGATATGTTGGTGGAAACAAGTGTTGTAAGTTAGAGCTGAGTGGCCTAATGGACTAAAGCACTGTGTTATAGTTGACAGGGGCCTGGGCTTGAGATGTGGCAGGGGTGATTATTTTGCAGATGTGCCTAACATTGTCAAAAACACATAAGATGATTAAGTCAGTTTTAAGCAGTTTTAAGTGGGTTTGCACTGTGCGCCTCACCGTATAGCACCACTTAAACCTGCTCTAATTATAATAAAAGAAAAGAAAAAAGGAATCATAGGAAAGTGGTGAAATGGGGGCAAGCAGGGGGAAAACATACTGAAAGGTAGGGATGTGCAGCATGGGTGTAGGAAAGAACCATAGCTCTCCATTTCTTCTACAGTCAAAGCTGTGTAGGTTTCACAGAATTTAGAATTTGGAGCCTCACACCCCAGAGATAATGTTGACAGCACATAACTGTGTTGATTAATTAATGTAAGAATTCATTGTGTCCAGTGGATGCTGGTGCAAAATGGAGAGCTATGTATGGGGCAATATTTTTTGTGAGATAGGTCCCTCTTTTTAAGGTGACAGTGGAATGTTGGCGAAGGGAAATAGGTACATGTGGGGAGGTAAGATGGGTAGGAGAGGTTGCATTTGCAGACAGACAAGACAGTATACAGGGCAGTATGTTACACATGAGGGGGTAAACACCTTGGATGGGGATGGTGTTGTGGAATCAAACAGCCATGTGTCCCCAGATGGCAGCAGTGTGACTGAGCTCCCCACCCATTGGCAATCAACACTGCTCCTTCTCTGCTCCAAAGGTGACTGTGCTGGAGACTGGGTGCCGGGGCTACTTTGCCCCTCCAGACTGGTCAGTCTGCCCTCAAGCCAGCACAGGCAGTTCTCATAACCATGATGCACTTTCCTGTGCACCATCACTGGTAGCTGTTCCTGGGTGACAACCCCCTTCAACCCCCGCTCCCAGGAGGGATGGGCCTCATCCCCTGAGCAGGTTCCACCTGTAGGGGAACCATTGGCTTGGGTCCCAGATGTGCTGGGACCCAGTGCCATGGCTGGCTGCAGTGGGGTTGGTGGATAACCAGGAACCAGCCTACCCAGTCGAGCTGTGGTGTTGAGGTATTTCAATGTGTATAGGTTAACAATGAACATAAGATTTTATTAGTTATAACAGCATGTCAGAACATTGTAAATAACCCAATAACATTACATTGCATAGTATATGGAACACAACAATAAGTGAGATAGCTGTCAGTATAGTAACAGCATGCCAGTAACAGTTACGGCATAAGGCCAACAACATAGGATATTCAACATGGCATGTTAGTATGCAACCATTGTATTACATAACAATAATAAAACACAAGGCCCAACATAATGTTTAGAGAACAACATTTGTTAATAGTAAACCATAACCAATTAATAAATTATGATGAAGATAAAGGGTGGGAGGAGAGAGAAATACAGTCCATTATTACCAGTATAGGCTATATAGTTTGCAACATTACTGTTAATTACTCACACACACACACACACACACACACACACACACACACACACACACACACACACACACACACACACAAACAGTGCCCTATAGCTGGTGTAGCATGTACATACATCTCAAGCATTCCACAATGGACAGTATGGGCCAAGCTGTAACACCTATGGGTACACAACCACAGAGGACTATTACATGTCAGGTGGACCTATATGACTACCAAGGTGTACTGTGGACTGCTGGTAGTATGACTGTGCTATTGACATAATCATGTTGATGATTGATCTTTGACAGATGTATTAAGTGACAGTGATTACAGTGCATGACAGCATGACACTTGAGAGACATGTATTGTGTACAGTACAGAGAGTAAACAACTATCATGTTGTCCTTGGCAGGCATGGGGTTAGACTGTCAGCAAACATACACAGACACACCAGGCACACTGCCATACCAAGATTACACATTTTATTTCTTATATTAACTTTTATTAGTATTGTACTTGTTGCCTTTATTTTCTGAAGTCTTATCACATTCCTGAGCAATGCTGTTAACACTCTGTTTATTATTAACTCATACTAAGGCCTACTGCACCCATTTACCTGTAATTCCTGTGGGGAGAACATATGTTAACAATACATAACTTATTCAGTAATATTTTGTAGTACTTGTCACTGGATTCAAACCCTGGCCTCTGTGTGACACAATGTACATCAGACCTAGCATTTATCAAACTGAGTTACTGAACCACTGCTGCATATCAGTTGACTAATATTTGCCTACAGTACACATGGTAACACACTATGACCTGGTAATAAAAGTAGAGTGTTATACAATACTGCAGTGACACTTGAACAGACATGCATGAGATTCATGCATGACAGAGATATTAGGTGAACTGTACATTAATACATAGAATGCAGGTATAGACAATAAACCCCAAGTGGGTGGAAATATCTGTGATGTGTGAAAACCATTTTGGAGTGCTGGGTTGGCTACCTGACCCATATACAGTTGCAGATATTATATTTGCAGTTTACTTCTATTGCAGTTTCATACTTGCCTGCAGCACCATACCTCAGAGCAGGAATTCATGTAGCTGAAATGCAGATGTAATGCTCAATTTCATGAACAACAGCCCAAAATACACACATATTGCACAACACGGCTTTATTAGCGGTGACTTCATGCAGTTATTATTATATTTTCAAGTCTTTATTGCAGAACAGTTCACATAATGCAGGTTTTGCAATACAGCTGTAAAGCCACAATTACTGCAGTAGAACCTTTATTTCCTTAACATTATTAGATTTCATACTTTCATCTTTATTGAAATATACATGGCATTACTCACTTATTTCAGTCTAGATGTATGATCACATTCAGTGCAGTACAATCAAAACTGCATATACCTAATGGCAGTTAATAATTTACTCTTTCTTGCTTATATGACTATAGATTTCAAGATACATCTGTACTCACCACACTCATGGCATAACCTGGCCAGGCACCCTGCATGGATCTCTAGGTTGCGAGCTCTCTGCAGCTGTAGGGAGAGAAGCACATCACTATGTGTACCTGTCTTTCACAGATTCAGATTATGTATTGCTAAAACAATGCTAACAGTACTTACAAACTTGTGGGGCATTCCCATACAGAACATCCTGGACCCAGGTGTCCAGAAGTTCTATCTTCTGTCACTTCAGATCATCATAATGATGACAGACCTGCTCACCTGTGTGGGGGATACCTATTGCACTGGTGAGATCATGTGTCAGCCAGTCCCACACTTCTGACTTGTACTCTGATTCCTGGTACTGGCCCTGCAGCAGCTGGACATTTTGGTATTTCACAAGGAGTCCAACCATGACCCTGGACTCCAGAATGCCAAACTGCTGGGTCCGGAAGCATGCACGCTCTCCAACACTGCCAATTTTCCTGCCAAATTCAAACTCCAACTTGTTTTGCTGTTTTTCCACCTGTTTGCACTTAAATAAGCCTGTTTTCCCACACTTTACCGCCATTGGGCAATTTTTAAATATGTGGCACATTGCGTAGCACCACGCAAACCTGCTGAGCTCAGCTGAGCAGTGCTTAAACTGGCAATGCTTAGCGGTGTGCTATCCAGCTTAGCTGGACTGAGCAATGCTTAAACTGACATTGCTTAGCAGTGCACAAACCAGCTAAGCACTGCTAAAACATTCCTTGTTTAAGCAGTGCTTGGCAAGGCTTAGCTCTGCTTAGCAGAGCTTAGCTGAGCACAGCAAAGCAGGATTTAAAAGTACTTCTCATAATGTGTATTTGCAAAATAACTGCTTAATAATCTGTCTGTGTATTTGAAGCCTGCAATTACAGCACATACGGTTGTCACTCTAACCATTTGGCTATGTGGACATGTGGAATGTTGCTATACTTTTAAATATACCTCTCCACTACCAACAAAAAAACACTAAAATAGCACCGAAAAGACTGACCAAAAAGTAGTTTTTAGCATAGTTACGATTTTATGTTCATTATTCGTCCACAAAGACTTCTTCTAAAAAATGTTTTATCATAATGCTTTTACTTGAGGGGGTCTAGTGCCACAGTGGGCTGTCTCTCTGGCCTGCCACAGCTGTAAATGTGGCCTTCTACTGTGAAGAGGCATACAATAATGAGAGTGATGTCTCTCAGAAATACCTGGGTAAGTGATTACATAGCCATGTAATTCACTGAATACTCAATTATGTATATCCCTACCAATAGCCAAGTTAATTAACACAACTAAAAGTTCACATTCACTCACTACTTTTAATGGGAGAGGTCATGTTATATATGAGTACCTGGGAGTTTAGCAGTAGTAGTGGATGGGATGTGTGAATGTGTACAGGAGTATGCTTCTGTATGAGAATGTAGATAAAGTAGGTACATATGTGTGTGTGTGTGGGGGTGTGAATGGGTGAGTGTGTGCCTGAGGGTAATTAGGAAGTGAGTTGTGGGTCTGAAATACAGTGAGTGTCTGTATATGTGTGGTAATGTCTGCAAATGTATATGTATATGTGTGTGTGTACGTGTGTGCGTGCGCGTGTGATGGGGTGATTCCATACTTCTCAGCTACTCTAAAGTAATGAGCAAAGACTGTAATATATCGGGGGATACTAGACACCAGGGAAACTTAATAAATATTATTTTAAATCACTTACAAATTTAATTAAACAACACATTTTCCAGTAAGAAGCTGCAACTACAGGAAAAGGAGTTTAAACTCTAATGTCTGGCATTATTGACTGACTGTGTTTGTCCAAGGAAAATTTGTGGACTTTCTCTGACAACAGGTGCAGTTGGGAGATATGAGGATAGATGTGTGTGTGTGCGCGCACATGCGCGCACGTGTGTGTGTGTGTGTGTGTGTGTGTGTGTGTGTGTGTGTGTGTGTGTGTGTGTGCGCGTGTGCACGTGTGTGCGTGTGTGTGTGTGTGTGCACGTGTGTGCGTGTGTGTGTGAGTGTGTGGGTGTGTGTGAGTGTGTGGGTGTGTGCCTCTGCCTGGGAGTTCACAGTAGGGAGGTTATTTAGGAGATAAGTAGGGTAGGTGTATGTGTGTGTTCTTTGAATGTGTGTCTTTATGTGTGTGTGTGTGTGTGTGTGTGTGTGTGTGTGTGTGTGTGTGTGTGTGCCTCTGCCTGGGGGTTCACAGTAGGGTGGCTGTTTAAGATATAAGTAGGGTAAGTGTATGTGTGTGTGTTCTTTGAATGTGTGTGAATGTGTGTATCTTGGGGAGGTGAATGAGTGGGGTTTCTGTGCCAATGCAAGGCATGGGCCTCTGGTTGTTACTACTGCAGCAAAGTGCTTGATAGTGATTATAGTAATCACAAAACAATTCAGAGGCATGCAGATTAGCTTCTAATAAGGCCTTTCCTCCTTGTAGTTAATATGTCCCTGAATTCCTAGTTTAGATGATTGTGTCAAATGACCTTTTTGTGCAGCCTTATTACTCACAGTTATGGTATTTCTAAATCAAGCCACTTATTCTGCCATAATAGTTAAAGAGTGTTTGGTTCAGCTCTGTTTTTATTTGCATAACCCTAGAACAAACTAGTACTCTGCCCAACAAAACAAGCACATTAGAGATTGTATGTGAGTGAGAAAGCAAATAAAGGGACTGGGTCTAAGAGATAAGAGATGAGGAGTTATGGGCTATCCTACAATCAGATGAGTGTAACTACAGCCAATGGCTTTTCATTGATTTTTTTTTGTCCCTAGTTAGTCGAAACTGTATTGATTTGTGTTGTATACACTAGGGTTATACTGAGGTAGTTTTTTCTGTTTTACCCATTGTTGTGAAATACTGGAGTTGGTATATACATACATACAATGGGGTGGGGTGGCAAAGTCCCACACAGGGGTGAATTATTTTTTCCTCTTTTTTTTTTTGTTTTGTTTTGCACTTTTGAGTTGATTCATTATTTCAAGTCTTAATGAAATGTAAGTCATAACAGACTGGATCAATTTAACATAAGTAAACCATTTAAGGACATTGATTTCCTGTTCTGGTTTTGAAAAAAAAACAGAAAAATTATAAAGCTGGACCATCTGAATACTGGCAATATATGAAATGTTCTTAGAATTAAATATCCCTCTCCACTACCAACAAAAAAAAACACTAAAATAGCACCGAAAAGACTGACCAAAAAGTAGTTTTTAGCATAGTCAAGATTTTATGTTCATTATTCGTCCACAAAGACTTCTTCTGAAAAATTTTTTATCATAATGCTTTTACTTGAGGGGGTCTAGTGCCACAGTGGGCTGTCTCACTGGCCTGCCACAGCTGTAAATGTGGCCTTCTACTGTGAAGAGGGATACAATCATGAGAGTGATGTCTCTCAGAAATATCTGGGTAAGTGATTACATAGCCATGTAATTCACTGAATACAGCCAAGTTAATTAACACAACTAAAAGTTCACATTCACTCACTACTTTTAATGGGAGAGGTCATGTTATATGTGAGTGCCTGGGAGTTTAGCAGATAAGTAGTGGATGGGATGTGTGAATGTGTACAGGAGTATGCCTGTGTGTGAGAATGTAGATAAAGTAGGTACATATGTGTGTGTGTGTGTGGGGGGGTGTGAATGGGTGAGTGTGTGCCTGAGGGTAATTAGGAAGTGAGTTGTGGGTCTGAAATACAGTGAGTGTCTGTGTATGTGTGGTAATGTCTGCAAATATGTATGTATATGTGTGTGTGTACGTGTGTGCGTGCGCGTGTGATGGGGTGATTCCATACTTCTCAGCTGCTCTAAAGTAATGAGCAAAGACTGTAATATATCGGGGGACACTAGACACCAGGGAAACTTAATAAATATTATTTTAAAGCACTTACAGCAAATTTTCCAGTAAGAAGCTGCAACTACAGGAAAAGGAGTTTAAACTCTAATGTCTGGCATTATTGACTGACTGTGTTTGTCCAAGGAAAATTTGTGGACTTTCTCTGACAACAGGTGCAGTTGGGAGATATGAGGATAGGTGTGTGTGTGTGCGCGCACGTGCGCACGTGTGTGTGTGTGTGTGTGTGTGTGTGTGTGTGTGTGTGTGTGTGCGTGTGTGCATGTGTGCGTGTGTGTGCGTGTGTGTGTGTGTGTGTGTGTGTGTGTGTGTGTGTGTGTGTGTGTGTGTGTGTGTGTGTGTGAGTGTGTGGGTGTGTGGGTGTGTGCCTCTGCCTGGGGGTTCACAGTAGGGAGGTTATTTAGGAGATAAGTAGGGTAGGTGTATGTGTGTGTTCTTTGAATGTGTGTCTATGTGTGTGTGTGTGTGTGTGGGTGTGGGTGTGTGCCTCTGCCTGGGGGTTCACAGTAGGGTGGCTGTTTAAGAGATAAGTAGGGTAAGTGTATGTGTGTGTTCTTTGAATGTGTGTGAATGTGTGCATCTTGGGGAGGTGAATGAGTGGGGTTTCCGTGCCAATGCAAGGCATGGGCCTCTGGTTGTTACTACTGCAGCAAAGTGCTTGATAGTGATTATAGTAATCACAAAACAATTTAGAGACATGCAGATTAGCTTCTAATAAGGCCTTTCCTCCTTGTATTTAATATGTCCCTGAATTCCTAGTTTAGATGATTGTGTCAAATGACCTTTTTGTGCAGCCTTATTACTCACAGTTATGGTATTTCTAAATCAAGCCACTTATTCTGCCATAATAGTTAAAGAGTGTTTGGTTCAGCTCTGTTTTTATTTGCATAACCCTAGAACAAACTAGTACTCTGCCCAACAAAACAAGCACATTAGAGACTGTATGTGAGTGAGAAAGCAAATAAAGGGACTGGGTCTAAGAGATAAGAGATGAGGAGTTATGGGCTATCCTACAATCAGATGAGTGTAACTACAGCCAATGGCTTTTCATTGATTTTTTTTTTGTCCCTAGTTAGTCGAAACGGTATTGATTTGTGTTGTATACACTAGGGTTATACTGAGGTAGTTTTTTCTGTTTTACCCATTGTTGTGAAATACTGGAGTTGGTATATACATACATACAATGGGGTGGGGTGGCAAAGTCCCACACAGGGGTGAATTATTTTTTCCTCTTTTTTTTTTGTTTTGTTTTGCATGTTAATTGTTTTTTTTTTTGGGGGGTTTTTTTTGTTTTTTTTTTTAAGGATAATTTTCTGTATATTAGACAAAACAATATCTTTCTCAACAAAGGATATATGGTATTAGTAAATAAGAATTGTTTGTTTGTTTGTCTGGGGAGTGGGTGGGTAGGCAATAGAATTCTTGTATTTGAACAACACTTCTTTTTGGTATGTAATTTACTTTAAATTTGAAATGATTTACTTTATATTTCCTGTCTGTAGCTTTAGCCAATTTATTGGTAATAGTATACACATGTTTATATCTTTGCAAACCTTTTTCATTGGATTCCTTTCTAGGAGGTAATAGTTGCCACCCCAAAACATAACCATGACTATTCATAAAAAGCAATAGATTAAAATATATATGTTCACCCAAGGAAAATTATCACAGATAGGCAGATGATTTAGAGCATAGATATGCACACAAAGTGCACAGATCAGGTTATGCAAAACAGGCCAGGCAGGAACAGGGGCCATCAAGAAGCTAGCAAACAAATTTTGAAATGTATTACCACTTTAAGGTAGTAATAGGCAATTGAACAAGAAACATTAGCCAATTTTGAAAGGGGATATATTTTATGTTCTGTTACTACCAGAGGAATGCAATTTCTACTATAGAATAGGAAATAAGTTGTCAAGAGTCTTGAAAACAAAACAGTTTGGTGGTGGGGTAAATTCAACAATTACATTTTCTAAACTGTAAAAAGAAATGAAATTCAATATATAAACATACTATCATCCATTAAAGAAATAGATTTGTATTCATGGATACTGACAAATGTGTTGTAAATAGGTTTAATCAATGCTGCTTGCATAATTAGACAACAAAGAAGGATTTTGTATTATACCCAACAGAAGGGTTGCATGAAAATATTTTATCTGTTGGCAGTTTTTATAAGATAGCTTATTTGTTAAATATTATTTACAATACATTTCTCAGTAACATACTACAACATTTTAGGAGAAAGAATTTTTATTTTTTATATAATAGTAATATTGAGCTATAAGTACAAATGAAATATTTTTTTTCTTTTAAACATAATATTACATTTATTTGCAAATGTTTCATGATACTACTAGATGACACCAAAATATTGTAAATTTTGCACTGGTTTGCATTTCCTTGAAGTTGTGTAAGTGTCCTACTAAAAGCCACCAAAAGGGGAAAAGATCTGTTTATTTATTTTCTGGGGTATAGCACTAATCTTCATGGGCCTTTTTAGACTCACCCCGGAAATGGTCTGGTTAAGTGACTTGTTCAAAGTCACACAGTTAGTTAATGGAAGCTGAGGGAATTAAACTTTGCATCTCTGGACCACAGGAAACAGTTTCTTAATTCTCTAAGCCAACTGCCAGACATTGTAAATGACATGGTCAAAGAATCTTACCACATAAGTCTAATTCGCAGCATTTTAAAAAGGTGAAAAACTATCTGATGCACATGCCACTTAACTGCCCAAAACTTTGACAAATGTCCAGATTTTTTCCCCTATATTGTTGGTGTTCCTCTCATAAAATGTCTAGTTTTCTGACAAATCCCTAAGGATTGAAAGTCATTAAATAATACCAGTTTAGTTTTAGACTTCATATACTTCAGAAAATACATGTTAATGCAAAACCTGCTATTCTAATGACTTTCTATGTTTATAAGAATAATGTTTAAAATTTGTTCCAAATTTTGAGCCTTTGTTCCCCTAGTGCCTTTCAACTGTCCTGATTTTAGAGGAATATCCTTAATTTCTTCTCTGAATGTTGATTTTTTTCCTCCAAAAATAGGAAATAATTTTAAAAGAAGTTCTAAATTAATTGTACTATCAGTTAAAAATATTAATTTGAGGTCTTTTCCCCCTAATTCTTTTTGCTTTGTCCATGACTCTGGAAGTAAAGTTTGAAAGGCATGGTTTCTTCCCCCACCCCCATTATTTTTGGCTTTTTCAGAATTCGTATGCTAAGAGGTTGAGAGATAAGTCAGTTTTATGGATATATTTTAAGCTATTTGCTGACCTTGGATCTAGATGCCAGTATTTCCAGGTATTTGCAAGTCAATGTTTTAGAATATCTAGTAAGTTATGAATGTATGCAGGATAGGTATATATCTGCATGAATGTCATGCCTTGCATTTTCTTTAAACATGCATATTTGTATATATAGTATGTAAAATATATATATTTAACTTCTGAAAACTTGTAGCCTTATAAACTTATTGATTAGCCACATGATTTCTAATGTTCATTTAAGCAAGAGGTTTGTGGCATTTCGCTAAATTGAAGAAATAAGTATTATTACAAAACTGGACTTTGCTAGTGTCCCATGGCTAATTAAACAATAAAGAAGGTTTTTTTCTGAGCTTACTGGTAGTGCTTTTTGGATTTAGAATATCACTGCACAGACAGTATAACTGGTAGGTCTTTGAAGTGTGCATTTAATAGTTCTAAAATCATACCAATTGAAGAGGATTGCAACCTATTCCAACTGACCCATGCAAGACTCCATTTCAGCAGCTTATACCAATCAACTTGATGTTGGAAACCTTCTCAAGTTTAATGTTTTTAGCAGAGGAAATATTAAAAGTATTTGAGTTTTGGAAACTGGATTTAGAGCAGAAGAACAATCAGTTTAGTTTTATTTGAGTTTTGGGAGCTGGGTTTAGAGAAGAAGAAGATTAGTTTACTTTTATGTTATTTATTTATTAAATTTTAGCATTAAGTGTAGCTGTCCCAAGGAGGATGTAAAGCAAATGACTGTAGTAGTACATCATAGTTGAGCTAGCATGAAAAGAACTAGGTAAAAGATCTGTCAGTAATATATTTCATAGTTACATACAGGTATACAGAAACAATCAGTCTTACATAAACATCATACAATGAGTTAATCCTATTGCAATACACATCAGTTAGTAAATGTCAAAAGCAGTTTAATATTTGAGTGCTCAACTTGTAATAAATAAATAGCTGCACAATAAAATTACCTGTGTATAAGTATACTTGTTAAAACAATGTACCAACACTCTTTATATTTTAGCTGATTTGTCCTTCAGTTCACTTGCTATGGAGATGTTTTCATTTAACCCCGGCATTACCGTGATTATACTTATACACAGGTAATTTTATTGTGCCGCTATTTATGTATTGTAAACTTTTTTGGGGAAGTTTTACAATATTTTCATCTTTGGCATGTGAAATGTGTATATGTTTATTAGGTATGCTTGCCTACAACGTTTCAAGGTTTTAAAGGGCTAAATAGTATACGATTGGTTCATTTTTGCGGTGTGTTGAAGGTTTTTATAAAAAAAAAGACTTTGCTGCTTTGATTGTACAGTTTTGATGATGTCATAAAATGAAGACAAAAGCACTAAACCATATAATTTTAGACTGACCTGTTCATTATTTGATTGAACAGTGGTTGCATTTTGTATTAATTTTTTTAATAAAGTGTTGAGTTGTAAGATGAGTCCTGGTCCTTTGGAGCATCTGGTTTCTTATTATTAGTTATGAATGATGATAAAAAGGAGAGAGGTATAGGTAAGTAGAAAGTTTAGATAGGACAGGTAGTTAATCAGCCAGTTGGGTTAGTTCATTGACACAATCTAACATTTAAGAAATGAGCATGGAGGTTTCTGTTAAAACTAAGCTTTTTGTTTATTATCTAAGTGGACGGGATATGGTATTCCATACCCTGGAAATATAATTGGAGTAAAGAACATCCCTGATGAACTCCGGGATGTATTTTCTGTTGAGCATGAATTTATATTTATAGTGGAAATTTTTGCTAGGATTATACCACTGCAGGAAGGTATGCAGCAGAAGGCATTCATCTGGGTAGTGAACCGTGGAATGTGCATTTTTTAGCTGAAGGAATATAAGATACTTCAGACATTCTATTTTTTTTTAATAATTTTTTTATTGATTTTCATGAAATAAAATAATACAAAAAAATGACATAAATATACACAATATATGTCTTAAGAACATCATAACATGAAACAATAACTATTTACAATGTTCATAACAGATATAATGTCATTGTTGTGATTACATTTTCTCTAGTAATTTTTCAAGCTTTAACCAAATTAATTTCTTATGTATCATCTTAGTAGTTCTTTCTGAAATAGTTTGCAACTCCCTATTGCATACAAGTTTAGCTAATAGTAAAAAATCTGCAAATGTTATGATTTTTTATACTTCCAATTTGACGTAATGATTTTTCTTGCAATTGCAAGTAAGGACCAAAAAAGGTGCATCTGTATTTTGGAGATATGTGTTGGTGTCGGTGCATTGAACAGTAATAATGAGTCAGATACTTCACACTTGTCCAACCGCAAGGCTTTTATGAAATTTCTGAATTCTATCCAAAATGGAGTTGCTATTTTACATGTAAGAAACATGTGTACCCAGTCTGCACAAAGTATTTCCTCACATCAAATATTCTATTTTCTTAAGAGAGTGGGATGCAGTGATTGGATCTGTTAGGCAAATTATCAGTGCATTTAGCAGTTTTACTAGACATTGTTCAAACATTTTTAGGAGGCTGTTGTGCAGAATATAGAAGATAGGGGCAGTTTATAGGAGTGTTGGTTAGAGAGAAGTGTGTGCAGTAGATTTATGACCTAGGCCAGTGAGAAATGGTTTGGCTTTGTATAGAGCTCAAAGCTTTTGGTGGGTTTTCTTTATGATATTACACATGTGAATATCCCCAGTTGCTGCACCTTGCAATTTGGTGTTGGAAACCTTCTCAAGTTTAATGTTTTAGAGAAAAAATATCAAAAATATTAGAGTTTTGGGAACTGCTTTTAGAGAGGATGAACATCAGTTTAGTTTTTTTAGCATTAAGTGTATTTGCCCCATAGTGGGAGAAGAGAAAATGATTATAGCATCACCTGCATTTTAATTATAGTGAACAATGATGTGACAGTGTAAAGCTTATCTCTGTGCAAGGGTTCGAGAATCAACCCTTATGGTCACCTATAGAGATTGTTAGGAAGGATGAACGCTTGTTTTGCCACCTTGGTTCTTGGGTAAGATTACTCTTGAACCATGATAATGTTGTTTAAAATAAGTTATGTTCTGCTAGGGTTTGAATCACTTATGGGTGTGGAATAGTAATGAATGCCTCAGAGAAGTCCAAAAACATGGCTGAGATTTGTTTGCCAGCATTATGATGTTGGTTGACATTGTCTAGAAATTATAGCAGAGCAATAGTGGTGCTACGGTGGGGACAGAAACCATCTTGGGTTGGTGAGAAAAGATTTTATTTTAGTAGATATTGGAGGATTTGAGTGTGCACGCAATACTCCTAGGTTTTTGAGAGAGTAATTACCTAGTTCATTGTAATTTCCTCGCTTATCTAGTGGTACAATGTATGATTGTTTCCATATTTCAGGAACATATGACTCAGTAATGGATCTATTTAATGAGATAGAGACTGGAAATGCTAAGGTCTCAGTTCCTACTTTGATGTCCTTTGCTGGCAAGTGATCAGCTGCTATAGTAATTAACTTCAATTTAAGGAAGAGCTTTTTGATGGTTGCAGTAGGATTTTTTTTTTTTTTTTTGCAAAGGTGTTTGTTTGAGATGGAATTTCATATTTATTATAGAATGGTTGAAAACCTGTGGATCTATCTAGCTTGGGTGCTGTGTTGATGACATGTGAGTTAAAGAAGTTTACTATATTGCTTTCAGTATCATTTGGCATGGGACTAGGTTGGGTTTTAATGCCAGAGTGAAAGGAGGTTGTTGACGGTAGATCAGAAAGATTTTGAATTCCTTTAGGAAGTGTTCTGAATGTTTGCATAGCAATTTTTTTGTCCTTTTTATAAGGACTTTTACTTGGTTCTGTGAAGAGTGGTAGGCCTGACAGTTTGGAATAGTTTTGTATTCTGCCAGATTTTCCAAGCTTTGCCCCTAAGCCTCATGACTTGCTTAGTGATCTGTGTTAGCTAGGTTGCATATTTTGAATTTAAGTGGTGTGTGCTCATTCAATAACTTTAAGAAGGTCTGATTAAAGGTGGAAACAGCTTCATCTAGGGGTACCTGGTTTAAACAGTGTTAATTAACATGATGAAGGGCATTGGCAAAAGGGTACTGTATTTACTGAGGTTTCTAACTAGCATGCAGTGACAAGGATTTGTTGGTATATTATACTTTCTAATGATAAAGGTGGGGTGGTGATCTCTTAGATAATCTGGTAGAGCTCCTTCTTGATTAATCTGATTGGGGGTGGTAGCAAGTATACAGTCTACAACTGATCTAGCATGATTGGCCTTGCAATGCCTAGTTGGAGTGGTAAGGAGTTGATAGAAATTATAATGAATGGTAGCAGTATCTAGTGCAGCCAAATTAATACTAACATCACCAAGTATGAGAGTTTCTAGTTTAATATTTCTGAAAACCAGGATAGAATGTCTACAAGTGTAGTGTGGTTATTGCTTGAGGGGACATATAAAGCTGCAATACATATGTCTTTGTTTTGATTTAGTTGAATTAAACAACTAGTATTTCTGCATTGCTAAATTTAGGGATGTTATTTAAGTTGAGGTGAAACAAGAGATTTTTATGCATTATTGCTACACCATCTGCCCTTCCGCTTTCTCAATCAAGTCTAGAAATACTATAACCAGAAGGTAATGCTTTATTAGATATTGAAGAATTGGAGAGAGAGAGAGAGAGAGAGAGAGAGGTCCAAGCATATAGCTCAGCTATTTTGTTGCAGAGTTTCTGGATATTTAGGTGAAATAATTGTAAGGAATTATTACTGGATATTTGTAAGTTTTGGTTGCATGTATATTTTGAAGGGGAAGAAGTTATATCTTTTGGGCCTTGATTTGATTGGGTATTACATGAGGCTACTGTAGAACAGTAAAGTAAGCTCAGGTTGTTCGGACATTTTGGATATATTCTACCTCTTTTAGTTTTTAGTGGTAGATATTTAACTTTTAAGAAGTGGATATATTGAATATGAAAGGGTTCAGGAGTTTCAGGAGTTATAATATGATATTTGTGGAGGAGGTATGCAGGGGAATGTTGCCTGGTGAGGTTGTGAAGGAAGGTAATGGAGGGTTGGGTGGTAAGTGCTGAAGTGAAAAAATAACACGAGGGATGATGAGAAGGAAAATTATAAGCATAGTTGTGAGGGAAAATGTACAGTTAAGAAGTATGATGTAAATTCTAGAAGTATACCAGAGTGATATGGATGGTAGTTATTAAAGAAATATATCCTTTTGGAGGGTGCAGTAGTGAAGTTGAACTGTTTGAGTATGACTAGTTATGGCAGGAGAAGGAGATAGAAATGAATTTAAGTAATTTCATCTGGTAGGCAGAGTATGATTGGTGTGATTGGTTTGGAAGGACTGACGTTACTCTCTGATTGGATAGTATTAAAGTGGGAAAATTAAAAATGTGGAATAAGTGGGAGATAGTAAACTTGGGAGTAGTGTTGTGGAGTGAGGCCAAGCAGAGCAGTTAGCTACTGGAGAGTAAGTGTCCAGAAACAATCTGCAAAATTTAGAGTAAAGCAACAGATTATGTTAAGCTAATTATGTGAGGAAAAGTATGTGGAGTCAAGTCAAGAAAGCTAAGTATGGTGTACGAGCTGTAGGTAGCATAGCCTGAAAATGTGTGCTTCTAGCGGAGTAGAATCTTGCTTTATTTGTCTATTTCAGAAAAGGGACCATTCCAGTCTACCTGCTCTCTTGTACCCTACTGGAGAAAGAAGAGAGTGGGATGAGTAAGGTACAGAGCACAACAGAGAGTTGGGAGCAGAGAAAAGGAGACACAGGAAATTACTCCAGAATTGAGCAGTTGCAGCTTAGACTATCCCCCCCCTCCCCCCCCACCCAAGAGATGACCAAAACAATGAGAGAAAAAAATTAAGACAAATAATACAAGACTGCAGCTCAGGAAAAACAAAATATTGACTTAGAGCTGAAAATAGTTTAACTAGTGTCTGAGGCAAAGTTAAAATAAACTTAAGGAAGGGGAAACTAAGGGTGTGTTTTTGAGGGCATGTAGTGCCATTGAGGACAGACAGAAGGAGACAAATAGTGGGGGTAACAAATCTAGATAACTATGAAGGAAAAGTAAGACAAATACATTTTTGATGAGTAAGAGCAGGCCAAAAGGCAATAAGGAGTAAACATCTATACCTGTTAAGAAGCAGAGAGTAAACGCTTTCCAGCAGGTTTTGTGGAGAGCAATTAATTTACAAACTAGGACATTGGAATTCTTCTCTGCAAACAATTCTCTGTGCAGGATATAATACATGCAGAAAGGACTGGTTGCCCAACACTGAGTTAAAGCAAATGGCAGAGATGGTAGAAAGTTCTTGTTAGAAATAAATGGTGGATGGATGGTGTAAACACAGACTGTCTTTTGAATGAGACTGCTGTCTGTATGTTTTAGAGATATTTCCAGAATTACACTCCCTATAAATCCAGAAAAAAAACAACAATGAAGTCATTTGTGTTGTTACAACTTAAGTACTGCATGAAGGGTACATCCAAGCACAAGGGAATGATGGGGTGGCACTTGGGACTAACCAATAGGTATTATCTTGCAGATCAACTAATACTGTTAGAAAACTGCTGCTATGTTTAATATCAGTAATAATAACTGGTGCATTTACTACTAGAGTGAGCCCCAGTCAAAAAAACTGCCAGTATAGAAGGCTCCAGAGATTAGCCGATAAATCCTAATGCACTGAGGAACCAAAATTAGGTCTTGCAATAATGATTGCTGACTGTAACCAAGTACACATGATACAGATACCTGCAATGGAAACTTTTATAGGAGTAGTTTCTGACTGCAACATTTTCCAGTGCAGAATGACCTGATTAATGGCAAATGATAATGCAGTTAACAATCCATGTGGAAAAAGGTTGCCTGCCAGTTAATAAACTACCCCCTCACCAGGAGCAATGTAGATAAATACATGTTCTGTTTTCCTAAATTCATGTTCTTGCTTCAGGTAAAATCTGAGCTGACTACATATATTCAGAGCATGAAGGCCTCTTTCTTCACTGGTTGTTTCTTCCTGCAAAGAAACTACAGAGATTAATGGATTGGTTCAATGACAATTCTAACACTTTTTTTGATGAAATGAACATTGACAATAGCGATCAGCTTATCTTATTAAAAGTCCATATACATTTCCTTACATCTGAGGATCTGCAAATCCTATAGCCTGCAAGATGAGCTGAGGGCCTCTAAAAGATTTTTTTTTTGATAAATAAAGTTTACTACTGCTGAATCAGCAGATGGATTTGGGGGATGGTCAAGCATGCTGATTATGAAGTTTATATCTCAAAGATGGGGTAGATATTGTAATCCGAGGTACAGATCTCCACTGTGGAACTGATTTAGCAAGAAAAGCTGAGCCACAGTCCTGCCATACATACTTCTTAGAGAGACACCTTTAATTTTTCTCAGACCTTTGCAGCATCTCTCCTAAAAATGGAATTTATTTTAGGAAGTTCTAAGTTCAAAGTACCACCATATGAAAAGAGCTCCTAACTTGGGGGCTTTTAACTACTATTTTTTGTTTTATTCCCAGCTCTGAAGGTAAATGTTGAGAGCTATGCTTTAAAAACTGACAAATGCATTTTGACTATAGCATAAATGAGGATTAAATTGTGTCTAAGATGCATTGGAATCAACTGCAAGATAACTGACTAGGCAGCATAAAGCACCAGTCTACCCAAATGTAAAATGCTTCAGAAGGCAGAGTTCATCTCTTGAACTGAAAGATTTACAGCAGTTTTAGTTACCTCTGATACCATACAGAAACTGTAGCAAAGAGCTACAGTAGTTCCTTATAAAGTCCTGTTACTGCTCTCATGCCTTGACAAGTAACAAAACTGATTGTAACACTGACATCAGGGACAGGTCAGCACCACTTCTAAAGTACTGATTATGCTTGCTAACATTTTGCACCCAAAAGAAGACACACATCACTCTGCCACCCCCAGCCAAAGCTTCCAGGAAGTCTACGGGGAACATGGGCTCTACAGCAGCAGGCAGTCCACGAGGAAGAGATAGTTGTTAAGCCTGCCATTGGAGACTTACTTTTTTTGCTAGAATTTGAGTAACTTTCTGTATTAGTAAGAGCCATAGAGCCTTTACCTACACCATTCTTTGTCAATATGGGTGGTGAGATTAAGCTTTAACTCAACTTTTTGAGGTTTGAAGAGGTGTACTTTTGGTGAATGAAAGTAGACCCTGGACCGAAACACTAAAGGTGGAGGCATGTCCATATTCATTAAGGATATCCACACCTCCAGGCTAGTTGCTCAGCACAATGCATTCGAGATTATTCAAGTGCAACTAACTCTGGACAAGACCGCAATTTAAACTGTAACTTGCAACAGATCCCCCATCATGCCCCAGGATTCCCACTCCTCTTTTTTTGATACACTGAAAAATATTAGGGTACAGCCCAACACCCTAATAATGGGTGATTTCAACTACCCAACATTAACTGAGAAAACTACTCATGTACCAACTCTTTTGCTCAACATTTTCTGGAATTCATAAATTCCAACGCCTTGGATCAACTTATCCACACCCCCACCAGGAGCAGCAATATCCTAGACCTGCTCATTACCAACATGAGTGACCGGTGTTCCACACAAGAGGTCAGTTCCTCCTTGGTCAGCTCCGACCACAAGCTAATCAGCCTAGACATCCACATCCCACCTCCAACCCCGCCCCCATTAGGGAAACAACCGTAAAAAAATTCTCCAAAGCCAACTTCACGCTTCTTAAGACAGAAGTGGCAAACTTCACGGCACCCATGCAGATAGACAATAGAGGTACGACTGCTGAATCCTACACAAATGCACTTTATAAGCACTTACACGAGTGCATGGTTCATGCTATCTGCTATCCCCAACAGAACCAAGATGCTATCCTCCAAAAAAAGGAAGCCGATCTGGTGGTCCCCTGCCATAAACGAACTCTACAACAGGAGAAAGAAACTGTTATGAAAAAGAGTAAAATCCCATGAATGGAAACACTCCCTGGTCAGCCTCAGTAAGAAGCTGAGATCCCTCATAAAATCCTCCAAAGCTAGTTTTAAAAACAAAATCACCACTGATTCTAAAGACAACCACAAAGCATTCTATAGCTATGTCAAGAATCTCAATGGCAACCCTCAAATCTGCTCCGAGTTACAGCACAATGGCACTAAATATACAGAACCAACTGAAATTGTCAACATCCTGTCAGATAGGTTTAGTATTAACTTTAACCCCCATCCCACCCCCTAAAGGGCCCATCTCTATACCGGAAGAATGCAAAGTTCCTGTAATCACGGCTGCACAGGTACAAACAACACTCTCCAAAGCCAGGAACACAGCATCAATGGGACCTGACAACATCCCAGGCTGCATTCTACATGAACTACAGAATGAACTGGCACCCCACCTAAGCACCATGTTCAGTCATAGCCTCACCTCAGGCTTTGTGCCCACTGAATGGCACACAGCGATGGTTATCCCACTCCACAAAGGGGGAGCCACCACGGACCCCAGTAACTACTGCCCAATTAGCCTAATGAGCCTGGTCTGCAAGGCCATGGAACGTATCATCATGGAACTTATAAACAAAGACATTGGTAATCTCCAAACTCTGGACCCCACCCAGTTCGGGTTTGTAAAAGGCAGATCATGTCTCCTAAACCTGATTGTCTTCTTTGAAGCAGTCACCAAAGCCGTAGACGAGGGTAAGGTGGTTCACACAGCCTATCTAGATCTCGCCAAGGCTTTTGACACTATCCCCCACTCTGGAATTATAGATAAACTCACTAAAGTAGGTATAAATACCTATGTCACAAGATGGGTTGCCAACTGGCTCACTGACAGAACCCACACTGTGAAAGTAGCAGACTCCAAATCCGACTTCAGACCAGTGACAAGTGGAGTACCACAGGGTTCAGTCCTGGGTCCTCTTCTGTTTGGTATCTACTTTTCTGAAGTACAGGCTAACACAGAAGGTCTTTAGCTAACAAAGTTCACAGATGTGGACATCCTACAAAAAGGCCTCACTGAGACAGATGCCTGGTGTCAAAGCCATGGCCTCAAGCTCGATGCCAAAAAGTGCATTGTCATCCGCTTTGGTAAAAACTCTGTACCCATGAGCTACCACACAGGTGGTAGTCTACTTAACACCGAAAGTGTGATAAGAGATCTTGGGAAACAGGTGGACAGTAGTCTCTCCTTTGATAATCACATCACCACAGTAGTCAAGAAATCCTTCGACGTGGCACACCTCATCACAAAAGGTTTCTCATCCAGGAAAAAAGAGGTCATTGTTCCCCCCTACTCATCACTCATTAGACCTTTTATAGAGTACAATGCCCCTTTTGGTATGTACCTCACAAGACATCTACAACAACTGGAAAGGCCACAGCAATACCTCACAAAGAGGATTACTGGCCTCAAACAGAAGCCCTTTGCAGACCATCTCAAAAAACTCCAGCTTTACTCTGTCACATATCACCTACTCAGAAGTGATCTCTGCCTAACATACAAAGCTATGTCAAACCCAGAGCTGTTGGATATGCTCCACTTAAAGAAATCCCAATCCCTCCAAGTTACACACTCTAGGAACCTAAACCTTGTCACCACAATAAACAGAACATGCTGGAGGGATAGATTCCTGTCCCAGAGACTTCTCATACTCTGGAACAAACTACCTGTATATATCAAACAAAGCTCCTCATTAGCACTCTTCAAGAAAAATTTTGATGATTGGATGGGAAATAGGAAATTCACCCCAGAGATCACCTCTGTGGCTCTGCTCAACAGGGGCACAGGAAAGTAATTTTCTTGGGTGACAAAAGCCAGGGTACCTTTTTGGCTAGGCTTGTATAGGCCCTAGGGCCAATAGCCTAGTACCTACCTACGAACCTATGTATATATATATATATATATATATATATATATATATATATATATATATGTATATATATATATATATATATATATATATGGGTTCACTTTATAACATCGAAATACTGAAATGTCGAATTCCAGTATCTCGAAGCTATAAAGTCGAATGTTAAAAATAGCGAACGTTCATAATCGTGAATTTGATGTCAAAATATGTTGAATTCGTGGTTATGAAGTTGCCATGTAATGTCCGGGTTTGTGTTTTGTTGGTGTGCCGTATTTGGATGTAGGTGTTATGTCAGGTAAGTGAGTGTTTTGTAAGGGTTTTGAGTGGGAGTTAGTGTGTGTGTGAGGGATTGGAGAATGTGCGTGTGTGAGCGAGCTTTGTGTTGTGTTTGTGCGATCTAGTTAGTATATATAAGTAGGGCGAAGCAGCCCCATAAATGGGTGCAGGGGGGCTTGCCCCCCTGGTTATGTGTGTGTGAGTTGTGTATGTGTGTTGTTTTTTGTTTATGTTGTGATGTGGGTGTTTTGTTGTATGCTTAGTGTAGTGTGTGCGGTGTTTTCGGTTATGTGGTTTCGTGGTTTTGTTTGTCTGTGTTTATGGATTCAGTTTTATAGTCTCGAGATACTGAAATTATATTTCAGCATTTCGAGGTTATAAAGTGAAACCATATATATATATATATATATATATATATATATGTATGTATATATATATATATATATATATATATATATATATATATATATATATATATATATATATATATATATATATATATATATATATATATATCGCTTTATCATATGATCGAAGTTTCAAAACCTTCAAATTCATATGCTGGAGACCATATAATCACAGTTTCAAAACATCGAACATAAAAGAAAAAAAAGAAAAACAAAAACTTTTTTTTATGTTTTTGCAGGTGAGAAGCCTCCCTGCACTCCCAACACCCCCTGCAAATTAAATATATAATCTCTAAGATAACACTACAGTGAGGAAAAGGGTACATTTCCCAATCCACACTGTAACTCGATCTCCATTCAAAATATTTGATGTTTTAAAACTTCGATCATATGGTCTTAATTATATGAATTTTGAAGTTTTGAAACTTTGATCATATGGTAGGGATCCATACACACACACACACACACATATATATATATATATATATATATATATATATATATATATATATGTTTGTGTGTGTGTGTGTGTGTGTGTGTGTGTGTGTGTGTGTGTGTGTGTATGTGTGTGTGTGTGTGTGTGTGTGTGTGTGTGTGTGTGTGTGTGTGTGTGTGTGTGTGTAAGACTAGATCATGATATGTGCCATCCAGAGTTTATAGTACCAAGATGAATGTACATAGATTCAACTAGATGATATATACTCCAGTCTCCCAGGGAATGACTTCCAATTTACCACAGAGAATTTGGGGTTAACAACCCATAATATCAGAAAAGCATTCATCATCAGTATCATCAGAAGCTTGGCATGTTAGAGGAGACCAACCTGAGCATTGTTAGGGAGTGTGTACTACTCTACGGCCCACTATAGGGGTGTGCCCATGTTTCCAGAAGGATAAATGGCACCCTGGATACCATGCATGGAGTGTGAAGTAGGGTTACAGATTTATGACATCCTGAATGATCCATCTGGATGAGAAAGGTGGACACAGGAAAGTATCCAACGCAACATAATTGAAGGCATTCCTCTCAGACTGCATCAGCTATGAAACATCCACTTCAGAGATAACACCGGGAGCCTGAAGAACATATGCCCATCCTATCCCTGGAAGTGTTTGGTCATAATAGCCAGTATATTAATGAATGCAGGAGATGCAGTAGAATTTCCAAACTGTAACACTTCATTTTTGCCCAAAGTGATACCAGAAAAGACTGAATTGAAATAATCTGCAGTGTAGACACCAGATACTATCATTCTGGAGAACATCCATTATGTTCAATGACACCATTTTGGCACTCTGTAGAAGCAGGAACATGACTCCATAAAGATTCAAAATCTGGAATGTGATGTGCCAGATGTGCTGTTTGAAGTTGCTGAGATGCAAAATGGGCAGAAACCTTCTGTCCTCTTTGATTCTAAGAAGATGTAGAAGTAAAATACTTGGGTATGTCTTGAAGGAAGAACAACTTATGTGGCCCATTTGAGAAGTAGAGTCTTTCAAATGTTTAAAGGGCTCTGCAAAATTGGTTTGGCCTTTGACTGGAGCCCTTGCTGTAAGATGTGGTTATTTCTGAACAAACTGCAAATCTAATGGTCCCCTGTGATGGCTTTCTAAGCCAGGACAAACTCAGTAACCCCTTCTCAAGGATGGCCCAAAAATAGTCAACTATGCAACTGGTAGGCCAGCAAAGTCATCTTACTGGGCCACTTGCAAGCTTTATTGAAGACATGTCTCTTTCTTTGAATAGAAGACAAAAATGGAATACACACAGTGCAAGTTTTGTTTTGCTTGGTGTGAGGCTTGCATGTCTAACCCAAAAATTGTTTCACCTTTTTAATATTCAGTTTTTGGTCCTCCATTCACAGTACAACCATAGTGTCTCCTTACCCAATAATCCCATGTACTGCTCACATTTTCACAGCTTTTGAAGATCCCAGCAGGGGGGTAGGGGTGTAAACAATTGTGATTGTTTCAGTTGTTTTGTCAGATAACTAAAATAGCCATGTATACATCCCAACAAAGAGAACTGAATTAAATATCTATTAATCTCCAGATGCATTACATAGGAGACAGTTTTGCTGACACTGAATATATATTTGGGATATAATTTGCACAACACTGTGGTTTGCAAGGCCTTCAAACAAATGTTTGTGAATATTCAAGAGAGTAAATGGAAGCTATCTGCACAGATCAATGTCTTTAGTACAGTAACACATCAGTTAATACTAACAAACTCTGGACTTAGCTGAATTACTTTATGTAAGGTTATAAACATTTTTTATGTATTTACCCATTGTTAACTGGCCTAGTCCAACTAGGCTACTGCCTCTTTTCAAGGGAGACTTGAGGTGGTATTTATACTACTAGGTAAATTTTGTCCAGGGCATTGGGTAACTTCCCCTACTCTTGGTAGTCAGAGGAAGGCTTTGTGTGTTACACATCCTGGCTTCATGTTTTCTATCCATTGTGGAGGCAGCCAGGAGGAACATGAAGAAAATATGGCTGATTCAACTTTGGCTGAAAATGAAGTGAATGTTGTTAAAATGCATCTGAAATGGTATAATCACTACCGGACGTTTTTTCTGATGCTGTGGATGCAGAAAAAAACAGTGATATTGGAAGAAAAGGAGATTGTAGCTGTAACAGAGATGGATTCAGAGGAAAACTTTCACAGGAGATTGTTTGAAGGAGAGACAATTACCTCTGAGAAATGCATAATTACAACCCTCCAATCGGGTGGGTTGCAGGATGATTATTTGGAAGAAGTGGTAAACCAAAGTGAACCAGAAAGTGGAACAGCAATTTCATGGAGTGACATCATGGAGAAAGTAGAAGAAGAAAAAGGAGAAGAAAAGACTGTGGCAGCAAAAAGTTCATGAGACAAAAACTTATGCACAAACTGTGGGAGAAGAAGCAAAGAAGAAATAAGAAATTAAAGAAACAAAAAAGGAGTATACAGTACATGTGAGCTGTAAAAAAGAAGAAAGTTTGGACAGGTATAATGTTTGGGACTCTGTCATAGCACCTCTGGGTGTCAAAGCAAAAGAGGTAAGAGCATTTATTTTAATTAATAAAGAGACTTTTTGTGACTTGATATTTGAAACTGGGCAGGCCATGGAAACATTTTTGGGTGCATATGAACAAAAGAAAAATATTTATCCATGGCCAGAATATATCATGCAAGCTTTTTACAGACAAAAAAAAGAATAATGATCCAGTTTAGAACTGAAGTTGAAGCAAAAGAACCAAAAGAACATTTGTTAACTATATGTAAAGAAGTAATGGACAGTACAAAAATATATGATGAAAGAGGACTATGGACCAGGAGATGGGGAATGTGGAGTAATACTGAAAATGGAAAATGATAATGTTATGCATGTACCTACTATTATTAATGTTCATGGTAATAGGGGTTTTGTGAAATACAGGGGTCAACCAAAACATTATTTTTGTGGGAAAAATGATGTTAAAATGGCTGAAGAAATTATGAGAAGTGGAAAGTTAAGTGTATGGGAGAATCACCACTGGACCTATAAAAGGAATGAAATTAGGACAGAAATTGATTATTTTTTAATATTTGATAGTTTAAAAGTTATAAAAAATAAATTAAGAATGCTGGATTTTCAGATCATGTGGTAATATGGGTTAAAGTACAGAAAAATGAAGAATATATAAGAATAGGAAAAGGAATAAAGAGAATTAATGAAAATGAATTAGATTTAGAAAAGAAAAAAGAACTTGTGGAATTATGGAAAACTCATATGACCATGAGGGAGTTTTATGAGAATTGAACTGTTTGGTGGCTTAATTTTAAGGAAAAATACCAAAAAGTAGTTTTAGAATGTATAAGGAAGAAAAGAAAAAAAGAAAAAGAGAGATATAAGATATTAAGTCAAGAAATATTTAGAGACTTATTAGAGAAGAGAAATTCCTTTTATGAAAAAGAAAGATAAATATATAAAATTAATCAAATTAAAATTAACAATTTGTTATATAAGCAAAAATATTGTTTACAAGGAAAGAAAGAAGAGATAGCACCATATCTGAATAAAATAATAAAAGAAAGAAAAATAATAAGAATTAAAAAATAAGAACAGTAAGCAAATAAGACAGCAAGAGGGAATATATGAAATAATTAAAGAATATGTATTGGAATTATTTGTTAATAGAGAAGAAAACAGAACAAATTTATAAAGGTGAAAAATTTAATAAGGAAGATAATGAGTATATACAACAAAAAATAACCATGAAAGAATTGAATGAAATTCTAAAAGATATTAATATGAATTTTGCAACAGGACTGGACAGAATTGAATATGGTATGTATAAAGAAATGAAAGACTGGGAAAAATAATTTTTATAGAAGTTATGAATGAATGATTAAAAACTGGAATTAAAGAGAAAGAGATACAATGGATATAAAAAGTGTATACACCCCTGTTAAAATGCCAGATTTTTGTGATATAAAAAAATGAGACCACAATAAATAATTTCAAAACTTTTCCCTGCTTTAATGTCACCTATAACCTGTACAATTCAATTGAAAAACAAACAAATCTGTTAGGGGGAAAAATATAAAAAATAAAAAACCTACAATAAGCTGGTTGCATAAGTGTGCACACTCTTAAACTAATATTTTGTTGAAGCACCTTTTGATTTAATTACAGCATTCAGTCTTCTTGGGTAGGAGTCAATCAGCATGACACATCTTGACTTGGCAATATTTGCCCACTCTTCCTTGCAAATGTGCCCCAAATCTGTCAGATTGTGAGGGCATCTGTTCTGGACAGCTCTCTTCAGGTCACCCCACAGATTGTTCTATTGGATTTAGGTCTGGGTTCTGGCTGGGCCATTCCAAAACTTAAATTTTCTTCTGGTGAAGCCATTCTTTTGTTGATTTGGATGTATGCTTGGGGTCATTGTCATGTTGAACGGTGAAATTCCTCTTCGTCTTCAGTTTTCTAGTAGGTGCCTGAGGGTTTTGAGCCAAAAGTGACTGGTATTTGAAACTGTTCATAATTCTCTCCACCTTGACTAAACCCCCAGTTCTAGCTGAAGAAAGGCAACCCCAAAGCATGATACTGTCATGACCATGCTTCACCCTGGGGATGATATTCTTTTGGTGGTGTGAAGTGCTGTTTTTGCGCCAAATGTACCTTTTGGAATTGTGGCCAAAAAGTTCAACCTTGGTCTCATCAGACCATAACACATTTTCCCACATGCTTTTGGGAGTCTTGATATATTGTTTTGCAAATTTTAGGTGGACCAGGATGTTTTTCTGTGTAAGAAAAGACTTCTGTCTTGCAACCGTACCCCATAGGCCAGGCATATGGAGAATGCGGGAGATTGTCACATGCAGTACACAACCTGTACTTGCCAGAAATTCCTGCAGCTTCTTCAGTGTTGCTGTAGGTCTCTTGGCAGACTCCCTGGCTAGTTTTCATCTTGTCTTTTCATCAATTTTGGAGAGACTTATAGTTCTTTGCAACATCACTGTTGTCCCGTATTTTCTCCACTTTTTGATAACTGTCTTCACTGTGTTCCATGGTATATCCAATGTTGTAGAAAATTTTTTGTACCCTTCTCCTGACTGATACCTTTCAACAATGAGATCCCTTTGATGCTTTGTAAGGTCTGTATGAACCATATTTTTTTGCTGTAGCAGGCAACTGAGTACATGTCAGGAAAATCCTACTAAGACAGCTGAACTTTATTTGGGGTTAATCAGAGTCTCTTTAATTGGTGGCAGGTGTCTACCCAATAAGACTGAATGGTGTAATTAAATCAAAAGTTAAAGGCTATGCACACTTATGCAACCAGCTTATTGCACATTTTTTATTTTTTATATTTTTTCCCTAACAGATTTGTTTGTTTTTCAATTGAATTGTACAGGTTATAGGTCACATTAAAGGTGGGAAAAGTTTTGAAATGGTTTATTGTGGTCTCATTTTTTATATCACAAAAACCTGACATTTTAAAATGGGTGTGTACTCTTTTTATATTCCCTGCATTTACAGGAGTTATAAAATTTGTATTTCAAAAAGGAAATAAAGAGGAGATACAAATTTAGAGACCTATAACATTAAATAATACAGATTATAACATTTTTATGATAAGAATAACAAAAAGGTTACAAAAATAATGGATAAAATATATGAAAAAATGTATTCAGAAGAAAAGGAAAAGGAAGTCAAAAGTTATTATGGATAATAAGAGAAATAACTGAGGATATAAATAAAAATGTAGACATGAAGGTTATGATAGGGGATATAAGTAAAGCTTATGATAATATAATATTAAATATACATCATTATGGGAATTTTTTCAGGCATATAATGTGAGCACAAAATATTACAAGTAATAAAATCTGTTTATGAAAGGAACTATGTGAAACTAAATGTAAATGGTTGGATTTGGTCAAGAAATAAAAATAGAATGTGGAATAAAGCAGGGCTGGCCAGCTAGTAGTGTGATTTTCTCATCAGGGTAAGAATGTAATGTTGAAGGAAATTAATAAAATGTCAAGTAGTGGTGGATACAAAATGATGAAGGAAGTATAATTCACAATAATGCATAATTATGTGGATGATATTCTATTAATTGTTAAAAATAAACTATGGATGAAAAAAGTAAATGAAAAATTAAGTATAAATTAAAAAAAATGTTTAAGTATAAATAAGGAGAAAAGTAAAGGATTTGGTTTTGAAGGTATGCTAGGAGGTGTTAATTTCAATGAAAATATATAAATATATTAGAAATAACATTTTGAAGGAATTAATACAGACAACAGCAATGGGATAATGTACTCAAAGAAGTAAAGGATATGACTAATTTTTGGAAATCATATAGATTTTTATATAGAAAAAAAGCACACTTGTTGAACACCATGGAAACAGGAAAATTGCTTATGTTGCCATTGCTTATGTTGCTAACATTTATATGATTCCTATTAAGTATGAAAATGAATTAGTGATGAGTATATTCTCTTTTATATCAAAAGAGGGATTCTGTATATGAAAGAAGGGCAAGGAGGTTTGGGTTTAATAAGCCCAATAGTACATGCAGCATCTTAAATTTTATATAAGGTAATAAAATCCCTAACCTACATGCCTGGTTCTATCACAACCAGCCAGACATAACTGCAGTCTCTGAGACCTGGCTTAAACCCACCATCAGAAATGACGAAATCCTCCCCCCAGGCTACCATATCATATGCAATGATAGGCCTCATAGAAAAGGAGGCAGCGTAGCTATTATCTACCCCTCCACTCTCACTTTTACTCCACTGACCAACCTCATCACAACTTTTGCCAATGCAGAATTGACTGTGGGCTTTATAAAACTTAACAACTACAAATCCATCTGCATCTGCTCCATCTATATCCCACCTGGCGAGAATACCAAAACTCTAGAAGACATCCTGTCATGGTTTAGCTCAAACATCAAAAATGAAACCTACATTCTAGGTGACATAAATATTAACTGGGCCCCCTTCCTCTTAGATACCTCAATTCACTCAATCAACCTCTACAATTTCACCCAGCTAATAAACCTCCCAATCAGGCCAAATAAAGATGGTACTTCTGGTACCATCTTAGACTGGATATTAACAACCCACCCCAACTATATCTCCAAAGCCAGTATAATACCAGACCCCCTAAGTGACCACTTACCAGCCTTCATAGACCACCTACCCTCTCACATAGAAAAACAACACCTATTCAAGCAATCCCGTAACCTAGCTTCCTTCAACCCCAAAATCTTCTCTGAATGTCTTAATATTACTGACTAGTCTCCACTAAAAAGCCTCCCACTAGATAATGCTGTCTCATATTTTAACCATACTTTCCTTACCTTACTTGATAAACTAGCCCCTCTCCAAACCAAACACATTAAAACTAACCCCTGCCCCTGGCTATCCAAAGAAACTAAACTGATAATGAATCAATGAAACAAAAAATGAATACTCTACCAAAAACAAAAAAAAACAACACCCTCCAAGAATATAAACATCTACGTAACCTAGCCAAAAAATCAATAACAAAATATCGCAAACACGCCTACTACAATCTGCAATCCAAGCACTCAAACAACCCAAAGAAATTCTGGACGTCCATCTCCTCAATACTAAACCCCGGTAATAGCACCAACCCCTGCCCCAATCCTAACCTCTCAAGCCTTGAAACAGCCACTAAATTCAACACATTTTTCATTGATTACATAGCTAAATTATCCTCCACTTTCCCCAACCCACCATCCAATGCTACCCCCTCACCCTGCCCCCCCAACCCCCCTCTCACCCTCCTCCCCATTCTACCTTAAACCTGACTCCACCAACACTATAAAAAGACTACTCCAAAAGCTAAAACCATGCTGTAATGCCCCTGACAACCTTCCAGCTAATTTTCTTCAAATATCAGCCAAATCAATAGCCTATCCTATATCAATTCTCATAAATAGATCCATTCAGGAATCCTATGTACCAACCATCTGGCATCATGCATTCATAATCCCTCTCCACAAAGGTGGTAAGAACACAGACACTACCAACTTCAGACCCATAGCTATACTCTCTCCTCTCTCTAAAATTCTGGAGAAATCCATCCATTCCCAGTTAATGCCCTACCTAACCCAGCACAAACTCCTCTCTCCCACCCAGCATGGTTTCTGCCCTGGCCATAGCACCATGACAGCCCTCCTTTCCTTCCTTGAAATAGTCAACCTGGCACATAATAGCAGCAAATACATATCTTCTCTATTTCTTGACCTCTCAAAGGCATTCGACACAATCTCCCATTCCCTACTCCTCTCCCAGCTCCCACACTTGCACCTATCTCCCTTAACCTTAGCCTGGTTCTCCAGCTACCTTTCCATGCACCAACAGGCTGTACAGTGGAAAGAATTAACCTCCCATTTCTTACCTACACCCTAAGGAGTTCCTCAAGGATGAGTACTGGGCCCACTTCTCTTTAAATTATTCATCAACAACTTCCACCACTCCATCCCTGATGCCTCAGTCATCCAATATGCTGATGACTCCACCATCATCTGCTCAAAGTCCTGTCCCTCAAAACTTCTACTCAATACTCAAATAGCATTCTCCAAAACAGAATCATGGATGCAATCCCATCACCTAGCCTTAAATGCCAACAAAACAAAACTAATAATTTTCACTCCCACCAAAACCTCCCAATTCAACAAGGACCAATTTTCCATCAAAAGCCACAATAACTCCCCTCTAGAAATTGTTCCTAGTACCAAGCTACTTGACATTACCATTGATGAAAACCTAAAATTCGATTCCCACATCCTCTCTGCAATCAAAAAAACCCACCAGAAAATCGGTCTCCTCTACAGACATAACTGCAACCTTACTCCCTCCTCCCGTCAAACCCTCGCATCTACCTTCCTTCTCCCCTCTCTCATGTATGGTGCTCCCCTATTCTCCAACCTTCAACTTGGCCTCCGTTCCAAACTCGAAGGTTGTTACAACAAAATCTGCAAATTTGCAACCAATTTGAAGAACTCCTCCCATCACTGCCACTCCCTTCACACCCTAAACTGGTAGAACTCCACAACCACCTAAAATACCTACAACTTAAAACAGCCCACAAACTCATCTTTAAACCAACAGAATGCCCCTCTCTTGCCGTATCTCTAACACCCTACACACCTAGCCACACCCTGAGATCCAAAGGCCAAAACCTCCTACATGTACACAAACCCCTACACCCACCTGGCCAACTATTACTATCCCACACCATAGCCAAACTGTGGAGCACTCACCCCACACCACTACATAACATACTAAACCATAACAACTTCAAATCCATGCTTCTCTCCCATCTGGCCTCCAAATGGGAATGTCATTCACATGCTCCCACCTAAAACACCCACACCACTAACTCCACACTAAAATCATATTTTCTTTGCCAAATTTAACAAAATGTCATAAGTCTTTCTCTGTACATCTTTCCAAAAATTATTTCTTTTGTATGCCAGCCTCTGGCCTATCTTACACATATTCTCAAACTGATACCCTCTTAATTGCAAAGCAGTGTCTATATTATTGTAAAACTGTTATTCCTGTACATACTTATATTGACAAATAATACTCACATTATCTATTACTAATGTGGCAACTTCCTGTAACTTTGCGTTTTGCAAGTTAGACAAATTTCTGTACTTTATATTTTGTAATGTTGCAAATTTCTGTATTTTATACTTTGTAATGTTCTAAATCCCTGATTTTATACTATGTACCGGAGCTTTTCTCCTCGGGTCTCCACTGAAAATGGGCCACAAGCTCAGCTGGACTAACCCGGTTAACAAACAATAATACATAAATAAATAAAATAAATAAATAAGGTATTAAAAGGAATTATGAAGGAAAATAAAAACTTCATAGAAATGAAACTATATTATAAATACAAAGAACTGTGGGAAGGAATGGAAGTTAAAAAACAAAGTAAAAGCAATGTGAATGAAGAAATGAAAGAGTACCAAAACAAAATTGTGTTATGGAAAATAAAACAGAATATATGTGAGAAAAATAGAAAGAAATAGTATTTAAGTATTATGAAAGCATTTTACTGTATTGATCCATGGAAAGATATAGAAATAGATAAGAAAAAAGCCATAATGATGAGATATAATAACTATAAAAAGATTGTAGAATGTAATGATTTTTTATGGAGACTGTCTATAAGAAAATTGCCAGTTAAGGCAAATATGCCATACAAAAAAAGCAAAATAGAATATGTAATAAATGTGGAGAGTTTGAGACTACTGAGCATGTGTTTTTGAAATATGAAAGTGTTAATTTGTGGAAAGAAATATGTAAAGATAGGGTGAAAAGTTTGTTAAAATTTGAACAAATAAATATGGACATAGAATTTGGTTATTATGGTGCATGTAAACAGGAAGAAATGAAGAGAATGGACAGAATCATATTTTATTCATCATGGACTATATAGAATGAGAGACTAAATGAAATTAAATGCAATGGGCTGTGACAAGATTTTGGATGTTTTGGTTATGGATAAAAGAGTCAGGGGAAATGCTTAAATTAAAGTTTATAATGTATGGAGATTTGTAAATAGATGCAAATAATGTAAATATGTAAATAATATGTAATGCATATATCAATAAAAAGCCTCTACTCTTTCCATTAAGGTGCCATAGGATCTTTTGCATCCATCTAAGGTACCACAAATTCCAGCAGACGGAACCTTGGTTTAATGTCTCATCCAAAGAATGACACATTCAGGAGTGATGCTGCATTGTAGTGTCAGCAATCCATCAACTTGGTGTGAGAATAAAACCCACAGCCTTCTGCACCAAAGGCGAGTATGCTACATGGTGTGCCACTGCCATTGACTACAATAAAGGGATGGTATGCAATCCTATCTGATTGTAGAGAGTATTAGGAAGTTTTACAATCCCATACTATTATATAAGCAAAGTGATATTAAAATACAGAGCTTTAGATATATTAAGTGAATTTGTTTTCTTGTTCCTCTACCTTTTCCATCATGGTACTGGCCTGGCACCCCAATACCCAATCTACTCTAGGTCATCCAGCCATCTCCTTGTCCCTTCTGGACTATTCTGGCAATGTTAGGACCAATCATAGACCTTAGGTCTCTTGGGGCATGTCTGTGCAGCCATCTGGGGGGGGGGGATTTTTGACATGACCTACCCACTATTCCCCTCTCCCTTTGGATCTAATGATAGTTGACTGAGGGCAAGAGTGCAATGGAGAAGTGTGTCATGTTGCCACACCTCTACAGCATCTCATCCATGTCTCCACCCTTTTCCACTGTTCTAGGTATGCTTACTGATGTGTCATCCCTAGTCTCCGCTAGATATTGACACTAGAGACTTCCATAGGCAAACTCACCCCAGGATGGCAATGGCCATCCCTCCCTTCCACTCAGGTAGTCACCCAAGCTACTAACTAAACATGGGTCCACTGGGTCATAGTTAGGGATATATCCCTCTATGCTACAGGAGCAGATATACTGAATGAATGTTATGGAAAAAGCCATCTTGTTTGTATAACAAATAAGAAGTTGCAGCTTAGCCCTTCATTATTATTTCAGCATCTGCAATTTCAGAGCTGAGATTATATGAAATGGAGTTTTTGATTTTCATCAGGAAACTTAAAATCAATACCCAGCTTTGTAATTAACTCATTTCTAATGGGAACTAATTCTGATCATAAATCAGTAGCAGATATTCTCATGGACAAATTTACTTATGTTTTTATATTCCACACCTATCCCAATATGTTCACCATTCCTTACCATTCCAGTCCTCCTGTTATCACTGTAGACAGTTCATTTGCTCTTGATAATATTACTGGCTGCTTACTTGCAAGTAAGAGCTAGCAACCACTTAGCTGCAAACACAGAGAATAACCATAGTGTGTGTTGCTACACAAGGGTGGCCTTATGCCTGATCGCAGTAATTACAGATCTGTTTGTCTTATTGTCATCGTAGTAAGTGCTAACTAGCTCAGCCCCTCCAAAACCTATTCAGCATATGAATTTCTTCTGTATAAGTCCCAAAAGCATGGAGAATGGGCATAGTGGTACCATTATAAGGGGTGGCATAGCATCTATGGTGATTACTGACCTGAAAGTCTTACTAGCAAAAGCTGCAAATCTCTTACCCTTACTTATGCCTGCAGAGAAAGCCATGCCCCCCTTACCTCATCCACAGTCTTAACTCTCTAGACCTCACCACACCCACCCAATACCTACCTATCTCTCATACTACCTGTCTTCAGATCATAAACCACACTAGAGCTGTTCAGTATAACTGTATAGTTGTCAACAAAGCTGATCATTTCTGGTAACAGCTCTCTTAATATGCATAACCACCTCCTCCAACCTGCACCATACTTATTTGTTATTTATCTCAATGTGGTTGATACTTTCTTTATACTATGCACTGAATAATGTATGTGTTAAACCAGTAGTTCTACTTAGTTTGCACCTAAAAACCTTTAGTTTTTACTCTTTGTAGTTTGTAGCAAACATAAATATCTTCAGACTGTATTATTCTCAATGTTTGCCTCGTGTAATATTTCATATCATGTACATGTGGAGCCTTTCTACCCAAGTCTCCACTGAAAAAGGGCTCCTAAGCCCAGTCAGACCACCCCAGTAAACAAAATGCCAAATAAAAATAAACAAAAATAAAAATAGAATGCTTAAAATATTGAATTGATAAACATCAGTATAGACAACATCCAATCCCTGGATCCAAACTAAACTGGACCTGTGGTATTTGAAGTGGGTATTCATTATAATGTTAGTTCTGTGAAGGTGGAGGAAGTAGGTCTTGTCTACTTTGTTAATTCCTTTGTCAGAATCACTGAAGACCTCAGTGAGGATCTGATGATGCTTATAATTTACACTCAACTTGCCAAAGCCTTGAATACTATCCCCCATGTAAGTGTCTGACAACCTTTCCATGTTCAACAGTTCAACAGTAAGCCTTATAAAGCATGCTGGATGGCAAATTGGCTCAACAAAAGAATGCACATGGTAAGGGTGGGTACCATCCCCTCAAGTTTGAGAAAAATCATTGGCAGTATACTTCAGAGATCTGTCCTGGGTTCCATGCTGTTTGGTATCTATTTTTCTGAAGTCTAACCAGGCACTAAGGGTCTGTGAATAACTAAGTTTGTTGATAACTGCAAACTGGGAGAAGTTGTAAAATCCCAGACTAACATACTTATCTTCCAGTAAGGCCCAGACCAGCTCAGCACCTGGTGCACCAATCTTATTCTCATCTTAAATGCCAAAAAAAAATAGATATTCATCATACTTGATCATCGCTGCAGTAGCCTTAGCTACATGGATTATATCCTGCCAAGGATATAACAGCCCACCAGCTTCCAAATCTTCAGGGCACCTTCCATAAGCCCAAACTGTCAAGCAGCTCAAGCTGAGCTGACTAAAAAAACTATGGGTGCAAAGTCCTTCAGAGCTTTACTGCTGCTGAAGATTATGTTCCTCTGCAGCTTTAGAAGATCGACAATCGGCTTGTGCTTTCATTTGCTAGGCAGATAATTTCCCTTTGTGAGGAAAAAACTTCCATTTTCTTAATTTTGTTGATGTTTTATTACTTTTCTCTTCAGGAAAGTTATTTTAAGGCTAGTAGTGTTTTGTTTTAATGGACTGTCTGAAAACTGTAATGTGCTTTTAAACAGAGCACTCATTTTTTGTCAGTCTAAACGTGGTGTAAAGTAAGTGAAAACATTTTTTCTGTCGAGACATTGTGTATATTTTACTTTTGTGGAATGAGTACAGTGCTTTAAAGGGCTTTTTGCTGTGTGCTTTTCCTGTTAAAAAGTAACTTGTGGACTGGTAGTATTTATCAGCAGCTGCTTCTTGTCTTCCCTGGGAAAGAGGCACCATTTTCTGCTTGACCATGGAACAGACAACCAGTCCCATGGACAGTCCTTCTTCCAAATACAAAAAAATAAAAAAAAATTAACAAATAGCCTTTGCCACTACAGCAGACTAGCAATTTATTTCGACCACGTGTGGGTGACTCTGCTGTGGCCATTTGTTTTACCTCAAACTACTCATTTTTTACCCACTATCCCTCTAGTGTAGCACCTACAGCCAGTATAGACTGGGGATTAGCCATGTCCTCTGTGACTGTTCGGGTCCCATCAGGGGCAAGGGAAAGCCAATCTTGTCAGTCCTGGGAGAGGGAACAAGGAAGGTTTCCCTGCTGTGCCAAAATGCTGAGCCCATCCATGGAGAAGCAGTGCCTGCCATTAACATGGTTAGTCCCATTTTCCCTGTCAAAAGGAAACAGAAAACAAAGCATGTACCTACTCCTCCTCCATTTTCTTTGGATAGGAGTGGTTTACTAGGTCTAACTCAATATTTAATTCAAGCTATTGATCCTTCTTGTAAGGTAGTTCCTGGTAAAAGAAAGAGGGATTCCTGTTTTCCTGAAAAGATTTAAGATTCTGAATCTGAAGAGAAAGATGCAGAAATGGATACAAGTTTTTTTCCCCACAAATTTCTGATTCAGACTCAGAGGAGAGCTCAGTTTCTGATTCTCCCTGTGGGAGTGTCTCTTCCTCTGAGACTATTGCAAGAATATGGTAGTGTTTTCAGTGGGAGAACACTGATATGTCTCAGTCTCTCATAGAATACTGAGTTGTTACAGAAGGATTTTCCAGAGCCTACACCCATTCCTCCTGTTCTGTCTGCTCTAGAGAGTGTGTGTTTTACAGCCTGCAATTTTCCTAATAGTCAGCCGGATGCCCCTAAAAAGGCAGATAGGGTGAATAAAGTTTCTCAGTCTTTTAAATTTTTAAACACTTTTCCCAAACCTGACCCAGCTACTACAGCTTCAGTTGATCCCACTGCTGCTAAGCACTTAATTAATTCCAGTCCTTAACTGTCTGATAAGGATGGGAAAATTATTGATATGTATGGGAAAAAGTGCATGCTTAAGCAACTTTGATTTTCAGAATTTTGAATTGTCCAGCTCATATGTTAAAGCTTGTTCTTACAAATTGTGAAAGTATGAGGAATGTTTTATTTGCAGTTTATTACTATCAGGGAAACTCTGTTTTGAATAACTTAGTTTATTTTATTGCACAGGTCACTATTCATTGTCTACAGTGTGTGGATGACTCTGTTGATACTTCATCCAGGGCTATGGTCACTGATGCTGTTTTAAAGTGGTTTACATGGCTACATTCTCAGGACCTCCCAGATGATGTTAAAAATGAGATTTTAAATTCTACTTTGGCCAGAGGTTTAATGTTTGGCCCTTCTGCTGCAGAGGTGATCACAAAGTATGATGCAAGAGGCAAAATGATCCATGGAATTTGTAAAAGAATTCAGCCCTCCTTTTCCAAATTATCCTAGGGTTTTTCTATCTTCTCATCCAGTTTTGTTAAAAAAAAAAAAAAAAAAAAAACAGAATAGTCTCATGGCCCCCTCCTACCCTGACCCCTTTTCTCTTTATCTTTGGTAACAGATTGTTTCAAAATGGGTTCTGAAAAATCATCAAGGTTATAGATGTCAGGGGGAGGAATTCCTCCTTTCCAGGTGGTCATTCCTCATCCTGCAGATCAGACTGTTTTTTACTGGTTCTTCTTCACGCTATCGCAAGGAGTGGTAGAACCAGTTTCTCCTTCCCAGGTAGGGAAAGTTTTTTTTATTCATTCAAGGATGTTCCTAGCACTAAGAAGAAAAATGCTTGGAGACAATTTCTGGATCTTTCTTTCCTAAACTTGTTTGTGATAACACCCAAATTCAGAATGATATCGCTTCACAACCTGTTACCTGTTCTTCCTCTTTCAAGTTTCCTGACAACACTACACTTAGAGATGTTTGTCATCATATCCCTATTCATCCAAATTTCATAATTTTCTTAAGGTTTTGTGTGTCTGGATCACATTATCTGTTTCCTACCTTACCCTTTGGAATATACATCTGCACCAAGAGTGTTCACAGTGTCTACCTCTAGTTATAGCTTATTGCAGGCTACAGGGTATCTACATTTTCCATACTTAGATCACTTGCTTATCTTTGCAGAGTCTTTTTCAAAGTGTTTCAAAGTGTCAGGAATCTCTCTCTCTCTCTGTCTTGGGTAAGAGATCTCTTACACAAACTGGGATTCCAAGAGAACATTCAATAGACTTTTTTGACTCCTTCACACAGGATTGTGTTTCTAAGATGTCAACTAGACACCTCAGCTCAAGGACCTTTTCTTCGACAGGAAAACTAGACCTGTATCTATATCTATTTCTAAGGTTGTCCACTCACACTTTGGTCACTTTGATGGAATCTGTCAGGATTTTGGATCTCATGGCATCAGTGATTCTTTTGATACTCCTGACAAGCCTCCACATGAGGATAATACAGTGGTATCTGAAATGTGTTTGGTCCCAGCAGCAGCACTATTTATCTTTTCAAATCTCATTGGTGGGGTTTGTCAGAAAATAAATCTTTTGGTGGAGACAACAGATGTCCTTAAACCCAGGTCTCTCCTTCTCCCTCCCTATTCCAAACAGACAGTCACCACAGATGCTATGGACTTTGCTTGGGGAGCAGCTTCTGGAGGGATAAAAGTGCAGTAGGTGTGGCACACCAAGGACAAACACAAGCACATAAATATCATAAATACTTGCCCTGATCAAAGACACTCAACTCCTGAACCATATTTGGTCCCAGGGATCTCTTCAAGTGGTTGCAGACAATACCACAGTCATGTTGTACATCAGCAAGCAAGAAGGAACCAGGTGGCACCCCCTTTCCAGACTAGCCATTTTAGCTTGCCATATAGCTTCATAGCACAACCTCACTCTACAGGCATCCTACATTGCATCAGAGCAAAACTGTGTGGCAGACAAGCTGAGAAGGACGTGGTCCGACCCTCACAAGTAGAAACTAGATCATGAGAACTACCAAAATTTGATACACCAGTGGGGAGCTCTTCAAGTAGACATCTTTGCCTTCTCTCTCTGAACAATCAAATGACAAGATACTTTTCCAGGATTCCATGCAACAAGGCCTGGGAGACAGACACCTTTTCTTTTTGTTGGACATGAATGCGCCTGTATACTTCTCCACTCTTTCAACTAGTATCCAGAGTACTTCTGAAGATTCTGGAGGAATCCCTGAAGATTACTGCAGTGACTCCCTTCTAGCCCAGGCAACCCTTCTTCTGAAAATGACCAGAGAAAATTAACACAAGCTGCTTCACAGACGGAATATACTAACTCAAGAAAAGGGGTGTTTGATACACCCAAATATCAATCAACTTCAACTGAGTGCTTGGATGATAGGGTCTTTATTCCTTTTAGCATCTGTTTAGTGATGATGTGTAGCAGGTACTAATGGAGGCAAGAAAGCCTGCTACTAGAAAATCAGTTATTAGCAAATGGAAAAGGTTTTCTAGTTGGTGCCAACAACAGGACCAGCACCCATGCATCTCCAGTTGTTCTCTGGTTCTACAATATTTGTGTGAGTTGCTATCCTATGTCCTTTCTTATTCCTCTGTCAAGGTTTATTTATTGGCCATGTCAGCATGTCTGCCCATGGATCCTACTCTTTCAATGTAGTCTGATGTTAGAATGTTCTTGAAAGGAATTTTGCATTAGAAAAAAGAGGTCATTGTTCCCCTCTACTCGGCACGCATTAGGCCCATTATAAAGTACAGCGCCCCATTTTGGAATGTACCTCACAAGATATCAGCAGCAGCTGGAAAGGCCACAGAAGTACCTCACAAAGAGAATTACTAGCCTCAAACAGATGCCCTACATTGACTGTCTCAAAATACTCCAGCTTTACTCTGTAGCATATAGCCTACTCCGAGGAGATATCTTCCTAACATATAAAGCTGTATTAAACCCAGAGCTGTTGGACATGCTACACCTAAAGAAATCCTAATCCCTCAGAGCTACATGCTCTAGGGACCTAAACCTTGTCACCACAATAAACAGGACATACTGGAGGGATGGATTGCTGTCTAAGAGACTTCCCATACTCTGAAACAAGCTACCCATTTATATCAAGCAAAGTTCCTCATTAGCACTCTTCAAGAAAAATCTTGATGAGTGGATGGGAAATGGGAAATACACCCTGGGATCACTAATGTGGCTATGCTCGACAGGGGCACAGGAAATTAACATTTTTGGGCGACGTAAGCCAGGAAACCATGTTGGCTAGACTTACTTAGGCCCTTGGGCCGATAGCCTAGTACCTACCTATGAACCTATGAACCTAAGAGACCTCCAAGAAAACTGGTATTCCTCCTTAGGATCTTAGTTTTATGTTAGAGAAGCTAACACTTGCTCAATTTGAACCAGCTAATGCATCTGAGTTGAGGTTCTTAACATGGAAAATGGATTTACTGATTGCTCTGATCTCTGCAAGAAGGGTATCTGAGTTGCAAGCTCTTATGGTGAGTCAATCCCATCTCATTTTCCATAGGGAAAGGGTTTTTTGAGAACTAATCCTTCTTTTATGCCTAAAATTGTGTCCAAGTTTAATTTAAGCCAAACTATCCATCTCCCTGTTTTCTTTCCTGAACATAAAAACAAGGGAGAAAGGATACCACATACCTTGGATGCCCACAGACCCACAGACAACTCAGGCACTACCTTGATAGAACTAAATCTTTCAGATCTTTGGATCAATTGCTCATTCTTGTGAAGGTAAGAAAAATGGATGGCCTATGTCAAAACAGACTATTTCCAAATGTTTGTCTAAGGTAATACTCACCATAACAAAAGTATTCCAGGCAAGGCCAAGGCCCACTCTACCAGGACCTTGGCTTCATCTATGGCTTTTTTGGAATGGGCTGGATTCTAGACATTTTCTAGAAGCTGCAACTTGATCCTCTGTACATACTTTAACAAAGCACTATAAACTTTTTTCCTTCTCTAGACCTGGGTAAAGCTTTGCTAGGACCATTCTCCAGGGATTCCTGGTCCCTTCTCCTTCCACCTCCCAAATGTAGCTAGCTATGTTAATTTTTTCAATATATTTAAGGCTACTGCAGCAGTGATCAAGAAGAAAAACTTACTACAGCTGTGTCAGTTGAACATATCATTACAGTTGATATTTGAATGATCACTGCTGCAGTAGCCACTCTCTCTCTGTCCATTCCTTTTGTTTTTTGTGGGTGTTTTATGCTAGGGTGTGGACATTTATTTTTTTTCCTTAACATAGTCCTTTCAAGATTAGCCTCTCTCTCTCTGCCTGTAGGAAAGATCTGAAAGGATTTGCTTCCAAACTCATCTTTTAGTAACCTTATATCATGCCTGTTCTCTGACATATTCTGGGTCTTGCATAGGCCTAGAAAAGAACTGAAGGAATAAAATAAGGGGGTGGAGGTCATGCAGCAACTACATACTAGGCTGCTTAGAGAGCAGACCAACTCCCCCTCCTTACTTTCCTGCCCACAACTAAATTTGGATATGTACTAGTCTTTTTCTTTTTTTATCTTTCTTTTACACACACACACACACACACACACACACACACACACACACACACACACACAGATATATATATTTATATATCTATATATATATATATATATATATATATATATATATATATATATATATAGATATATATATAGATATATATACATTTATGGGTGTATTTTCCTACAATGAATATTAACTTTTTTGAAATAGGAAAGTACATTCCCACTTAAACGAAAGTGCACTTTAACGAAAGTGCAGTTTCGCTTAAGCTCACTAGACCGAACCTACCGCACCACAATGGAGGACATGGAAAAATGAGCTATGTCCTCCACTGTGATGTGATAGTCATGGACCTTAGGGTTAGGGCTTGGGTAAAGGTAAGGGGATAGCCCTAATAACTATCCCCTTACCCTAACCAGTGCCCTAACCCTAAGGTCTGTGACTATCGCACCACAGTGGAGGATATAGCCCGATTAGGAATGTCCTCCACTGTGGTGCGATAGTCACAGACATTAGGGTTAGGGCTCGGGTCAAGGTAAGGGGATAGCCCTAGTAATTATCCCCTTACCCTAACCCTAAGGTCCGTGACTGTTACCCCTTTCAGTGTAGTGGGTTCGTGAGAGTGCACTTTCCTGTTAGTGTGAGTGTACTTTTGAAGTTCGAAGTAGTGAACTTTTGTTCTTCAAAAGTACACCTATATATATATATATATATATATATATATATATATATATATATATATATATACACACACACACATACATGTATTTTATATAAAAACTTATAGTAAACATTACCCCCACCTAAAATGCAAATCATAACTTACATATATATTGCAACTTAGTCAATTATCATTATACTTTTTTAATGCACAGCTTTAATTTCTGTAAAATACAATTAAAAATTAAGATTAAATAAATTCTTGCCTAAATCAAAAAATACTTTTATTTATTTATTTGTTTATTTATTTATTTAAATTTGTTTACTGGGGTAGCACATTAATGAAATAATGATCAGTTACATGGGTTGCATCATAATGTAATAAAACAATGTACAATATACAAATAATGGTTTGCATATATGAGTAAACATAAACAATCTGACAAACAATATATACATTAAAGCTCTACAAACCAAATATATTTGCAGTTGCATAACTGGAATGGAAAGGATAGAATAGAGTTAAAGTAGAGGTAGTGGTGCTGGAGATATGGGTAGTAGCTGCTATGTTAGGAAACCCAACAGAGACCAGTAAGATGAATAAGTGGATTAGATTACATGTGCAGTGGTTTAGTGCAGTAACAGTGTGGTAAAGCTGAGTCACAGTATAGGATGAGTGACTTAATCAGGTGGATCTGAAGTGTAGAAGGTAAAGGTAGCATCAGTTGGGGCCATCAGTTTATGTGACATGTCCTTTAGATGGACAGCTGCACTGAAAGTTCCTGGGATTCAATAAGCATTTTTTTTTCCATGCAGGAACAGTGTTGCCACTCCTGCATGGAATATGGTCATTGAGCGATCCAGTAAACTACTGTTCTGACGTGCACTAGCCTGCTTACACTATTCCTGCATGGACACCACTGCATAATGCTAATTGCCTCATTTGCTGGTGAAAAACATTCAAATGAGGTGAATTAGCAATTCAGCAAGCAGGCAGGCATCCATGCAAGAATAGTGTTATTTGCAGAAATGTATTCGGCTACTAGCCGAATACATTTCTGCAAAAATTAAAACAGAGGCATGACAGCTCAAATAAAAGCATGTATTATAATCTTTAGGCATACCAATGGCCAAATATATAGCCACTGGCATAGAAAAGTGTTTCATTTTTATAAAAATATAAATATATATTTTGGCTGTTTAAGCATAGGGCAAAAGCTTACAAATTGAGATTATGCCAAAAATAAAAAAAAAATAATGTGAATACTCAATTTTAAGGGAAATCTGCCTTTTGCCATTATAGTCTATGGTCCTGCAGAATCAAAACTATACCAGGAAACAATGGTTGTTAAGGGGAAAGGCTCTGGGGTCGTGCAGTAACTATGGACTAAGGCAGTGGGGTATGCAAATGAGGGGAAATTTACTGAATCACAAAAACTGCACTTAACCGTGTAGGAACTATAACACAATCATTTAAGCAGGAGGAGCAACAGACATGAAAAGGGTGTGTGTCATGCATGGTATAAGCACACTGGAGCTCTATGGCCCCTAGATAATCTTAGCTAAGCACAGCTAAGCAAGGGTGTGTGTCTGAGGCTGTACTGACTTATTCCATGAAATGAAGAGTGTGTTTGCATCCAGGGAGGGCCATTTCTCAAGTGTTTATATTAGTTAAATGGGTTTGCATGGCATGCACCAGTTCTAAAACAAAAACAAAACAAAAAACGGAAATAGCAGGATTGTTTACATTTTGGTACCAGGTTTGCGTGGCATGCCTCGGGGCTTAAAAGGGGTGGAAATAGACAGGGAAAAAAGGAAAATAGCAGAATAAAAGCAATCAAGAACAAATTACATAGCTAGCAGGCAATGTGTCATAGTCAGTCAATCATACAGGCAGCATCTGCAGCACAACTATATAAACTATAGAAACATCTTACAGTCTGTTTTCTCCCACAAACTCTGCACCATTGGTGTATACATGCAGGGAATTGTAACCAGAAAAATATTAGGGTATGTTATTGCTTTGATCCATCAGTATGTGCTAGAGGCTGAGGGTGGTGAGGAGGATTATGCTGGCAACCACCACAGACCGAGGATGAGGAGAAGAGTGTTCAGACCCAGGGTAACTCACCAGGGGCTACGTGATCTTGAGATAGTAAAGCACTACAGGGTGGACAGAGACATACTTCAGCAAATCATTGAGCTGTGCCAGCCTCAGCTCAGACCTAGAGCCGACAGAGGGGAACCCATCCCAGTGGATACCAAGGTAAGTGTAACCTTAAGAATACTAGCTGCAGGTACTTTCCAAAGACCTAGTGGGGACATCATGGGGTCTCACAGTCATCTGCATCCAGGGTACTCCACCAGTTCCTGGATGCCATGCTACCACATGCCAGTGAGCACATTTACTTCCCCAACACCTGTAAGGAGAGGACCAGCAATATGCGTCTCTTCCGCCATGTAGCACAATACCCAGAGGTAGTGGGTGCAATAGACTGCATGAAATCCACATCAAAGCACCACCCAGTGAATAGGGTAGAGTCTACATAAACCACAAGGGATTCCCCTCCATCAACTGCCAGGTCATGTGTAATGGCCAGGGCACTATCATAAATGCGTATGTTGGCAGGCCTGAAAGCTAACATGACTCCCACATCTGGCATTAATCACAGCTGTACCAGGCATTTGCCAGTGGGGCATCCCATATGGCCATCTGGTGGGGGGATGGTGGCTTTGCACTGGAGCCGTGGATGATGACACCCATCAAAAATGTGCACACACACACACACACACACACACACACACACACACACACACACACACACACACACACACACACACGACTGACATAATGAGGCACACGCACAAACCAGGATCATTATAGAGCATGCGTTTGGGATGCTCAAGTCATGGTTCCACTGCCTTGACATATCTTGTGGAGCCTTGCAGTACTCTCCAGCCACATGTTCATAGTATGTGCCATGCTACACAATATGATCCTGCAGAAACAGCTGCAGCAGTAACAGCACAGGGAAGGGCCAAACAGCCCACCACCATTGCCAAAGTCCCCACAGGCACAGACACACTCAGATGGAGGCGTGCCCAGTATGCTCAGGCCTTCGCAAAGAGGCAATGCATAGCACACACATTGACACTGTAAGGACCCCAGGAATTGACACCTCTCTCTGACTTGCACACACAGTAAAATGGATGACACACACATCACATTACCTGTAACTTACCATGTATTAGCAGTGTATTGTGTGCATGCAACATAGGCGGCCCTCAAGCACCGTTCTCACAACTGCCACAGGCACAAGGTAAGTTAGTCTTCTTAACAATAAATGAATGGATTAGTATGTTTTGGTAGCATATTTATGGTAATGATGCATGCATCCAAGGGAATGGGAGGCCTACTGGGATAGCAGCAGACAAATGGCAGCTATGTGGGACACCAGGAAATGTCTGCCCAAAATTGGACTTCTCATACTATGCAGTAGTACCCAAGGTGGAAAATCCGACTGTAGTATATGTGTGGGGACAATTAACTGTGGGGGGGGTCATAGGTCACAGGCATGGATGTCAGTGTGGGGATCCCATACCCACCCCTCACATCCACACAGCAAGTCAGCTGTAGAAAACCAGAAAGAAATGTCTGGTAAAGGCACACAAATGGTGGCAATGTTGAATTACCCCTTCAGACTCACACAGTGATAGCACAGCAGGCCTCATAGTTGCAGTAAGGCTATGAGAAGTCTGAAACTCAAATGTATGTCATTACAATTTGACCTGTGCTCTTTACTAATGTGCCTCTAGTCCCATAGTATGGCAAATGGAACCAAAATGTAAGGTAAATATCAGCACAGTCTGTGCAAATATGTACAGTTGACAGGTGTGCCCCCCCATATAGCCACAGAAATGCAGTAACATGTATGGTTGCAGGGAAATTTCAGCATAGCACACATTAGCAGGGCTCTCCCAATGCACATGAAAACATGTTGCCTGTCCACAGTATGCAGGGTATGTATGGTTAATACTGTCAGGATTTGGCTAGCACATTCTCCTGGCAGTCATCTTGTAGTGCCCTAGGTACAGTCCATCTTTGATAGAGCTATGTGCAGATAACTGCAGTGCCAACTATTATGCATGTCAGTGACACCCACTGCCCTGCCACTGACATACATGGTTGTCACAGTGCTATGTGGAATATACTATACAAATAATGGACAATGAAGGATATGTAGCTGAGTTGCTAAGGCTTTTGTGAATATAGTGCTTTTTAGTACTGTTGCCAGTGGTTATTTTCAATAATCCTTTTGACTTGTGTTTGCTTTTACATATAATGAGCATGCCTGCACAGCAGAATGCACTCTGTACCCACACCCATAACTCCCAACCTCTGACAGCAAGATGTCTGGACAAGAACAGAAATAAAAGTGAAAGAAAGGCACAATGATAGGCATGTTTGTAAATATCACCCTTACATACTGAGAAAGTTTGTAGGGTGAGGGTTTTGCAGTAGCGGGAATTGTCTGAAGGTTATGTAGTTATCAGCCCAGTAAGCTCAGTAGTGCATGTGATAACTGTATAACACTATAGTACCAATCACTATATAGGCAAGGGTTCTATTTTCAGATATGGCAAATGTGTGTATGTGGGTGTATAACTGTGTGTGCAAGTCTGTATGTTTATAAAAAGTATTTTGATAAGTTCCTCACCCACTGCCCTACTTTATCAGTTCTGCTGATGCCATTCCCCTTAACAGCACCTTACCTTTGGCCAGTTATCAGCCCGGTAAGCTCCGTAGCATGTGCAATAACTATGTAACACTATAGTGCAAATCACTAGATAGGCAGGGGTTCTATTCTGAGATCCAGCAAAAGTGTGTGTGTGTGTGTGTGTGTGTGTGTGTGTGTGTGTGTGTATGTTTGTAGGAAGAAGTATTTTGATATGTTCCCCACCCAGTGCCCTACTTTATCAGTCCTGCTGTCATTCCCCTTATCAGCACCTTTGATCAGCTGTCAGCCCAGTAAGCTCCATAGCATGTGCGATAACTGTGTAATACTATAGTACAAATCACTGGCTAGGCAGGGATTCTAGTCTCAG